>NC_081762.1:1431453-1443953 GCF_963082965.1 Carassius carassius
CCTACTCTACTCTACTCTACTCTACTCTGTTCTATTCTACTCTACTCTACTTTACTCTACTCTGTTCTATTCTATTCTATTCTATTCTATTCTATTCTACTCTGTTCTATTCTACTCTACTCTGTTCTATTCTAGTCTATTCTACTCTACTCTGTTCTATTCTACTCTACTCTACTCTGTTCTATTCTATTCTAGTCTACTCTACTCTGTTCTATTCTACTCTACTCTACTCTACTCTGTTCTATTCTAGTCTATTCTACTCTACTCTACTCTTTTCTATACTAGTCTATTCTACTCTACTCTGTTCTATTCTAGTCTATTCTACTCTACTCTGTTCTATTCTATTCTACTCTACTCTGTTCTGTTCTATTCTACTCTACTCTATTCTACTCTACTCTGTTCTATTCTAGTCTAGTCTAGTCTATTCTACTCTACTCTACTCTTTTCTATACTAGTCTATTCTACTCTACTCTACTCTGTTCTATTCTAGTCTACTCTACTCTACTCTGTTCTATTCTAGTCTATTCTACTCTACTCTGTTCTATTCTACTCTACTCTACTCTGTTCTATTCTATTCTAGTCTACTCTACTCTGTTCTACTCTACTCTACTCTACTCTGTTCTATTCTAGTCTATTCTACTCTACTCTACTCTTTTCTATACTAGTCTATTCTACTCTACTCTGTTCTATTCTAGTCTATTCTACTCTACTCTGTTCTATTCTATTCTACTCTACTCTGTTCTATTCTACTCTACTCTATTCTACTCTACTCTGTTCTATTCTATTCTATTCTAGTCTAGTCTAGTCTAGTCTATTCTACTCTACTCTACTCTTTTCTATACTAGTCTATTCTACTCTACTCTACTCTGTTCTATTCTAGTCTATTCTACTCTACTCTACTCTGTTCTATTCTATTCTACTCTACTCTGTTCTATTCTAGTCTACTCTGTTCTATTCTAGTCTACTCTACTCTGTTCTATTCTACTCTACTCTACTCTGTTCTATTCTAGTCTAGTCTATTCTATTCTATTCTACTCTACTCTACTCTACTCTTTTCTATACTAGTCTATTCTACTCTACTCTACTCTGTTCTATTCTAGTCTATTCTACTCTACTCTGTTCTATTCTATTCTACTCTACTCTGTTCTATTCTATTCTAGTCTATTCTACTCTACTCTACTCTACTCTACTCTGTTCTGTTCTATTCTACTCTACTCTACTCTGTTCTATTCTATTCTACTCTACTCTACTCTGTTCTAGTCTACTCTACTCTACTCTGTTCTATTCTAGTCTACTCTACTCTACTCTACTCTACTCTGTTCTATTCTAGTCTAGTCTATTCTACTCTACTCTACTCTACTCTACTCTGTTCTATTCTAGTCTATTCTACTCTACTCTACTCTACTCTGTTCTATTCTAGTCTATTCTACTCTACTCTGTTCTATTCTAGTCTAGTCTATTCTACTCTACTCTACTCTGTTCTATTCTAGTCTACTCTACTCTACTCTACTCTGTTCTATTCTACTCTACTCTACTCTGTTCTATTCTAGTCTAGTCTATTCTACTCTACTCTACTCTGTTCTATTCTAGTCTAGTCTATTCTACTCTACTCTACTCTACTCTACTCTGTTCTATTCTAGTCTAGTCTATTCTACTCTACTCTACTCTACTCTACTCTACTCTGTTCTATTCTAGTCTAGTCTAGTCTATTCTACTCTACTCTACTCTGTTCTATTCTAGTCTAGTCTATTCTACTCTACTCTGTTCTATTCTAGTCTACTCTACTCTATTCTACTCTACTCTACTCTGTTCTATTCTAGTCGTCTATTCTACTCTACTGTACTCTACTATACTCTACTCTGTTCTATTCTACTCTATTCTACTCTGTTCTATTCTACTCTATTCTACTCTATTCTACTCCATTCTACTCCATTCTACTCTATTCTACTCTCTACACTATTCTACTCTATTCTACTCTACTCTACTCTATTCTGACATTAATATAAAAATGAAAATGAATGTATAATGTGACCCAATCATCAGTAGCACAGGTGTATTTGTAGAAATAGACAACAATACATTGTATGAGTCACAAATATTGATTTCTCTTTTATGTCAAAAATCATTAGGATATTAAGTAAAGATCATGTTCCATGAAGATATTTTGTACATCTCCTATCGCAAATATATCAAAACTTCATGTTTGATTAGTAATATGCATTGCTAAGAATTAATTTGGACAACTTTAAAGCTGATTTTCTCAGTATTAGAGTATTATTCATCGCTCCTGTCAGCTCTGATGATTGAGATGAACAGCTGTCTGCTGACTCCACAGTCTCCTGAAGAAGAGCAGCCCTTCATCACTGAACACAGACCACAGGAGGAGGAGGAGGAGGAGGCTCTCAGAGCGTCACACACACTTCAGCTGGAGCAGAACACACTCCTGACGGCTCAGATACACACTCTCACCCAGCAGCTCCTGCAGGTGTGTGCTGCTTCCTGTTCCTGTCTCACTCTTCACACACCTGTTACCAAAGTCATCCTGGGCTCTTAAATTATTTGTTTTAGTTTTATATTCTTATGGTTAATTATTTGTACTAAGTTCTATTTTGATTTGGCTTAATTTTAAAAAATATATATATATATTTTTTTACTTATGAGTTTATTTTTGATTCATGTTTTTCTTTAGATAATTTTAATTTTCAAATATATTTTATTATAAATATATTTTATTATATTTATTATATTTTATGATATTTATCTACTTAAATTTAAATTTCTTTTTAATAATTTTTAGCTTTTCTTCAGTTCACAAACCAATGTGTGTATATATATATATATATATATATATATATATATATTTTTTTTTTTTTTTTTCACGCCAGCATCAATCCAAGCTCCTAGCATATTTAACTTCTGTCCAGTGAAATATGTCCTGACGGAATAAAGAGCCAGGCTTTATCCGTCAGGATTGACCTGGAGCTTGAAATGTAAAGCTGTTAATATGATTTTAGACAGATTTTCAGCCTTTCTTCCACTATCAGAAATGAAAGTCTTCAGTGCTTTAGGTGCTGACTGTACATCTGTGTGTGTGTTTGATGCAGACGGAGCTGGAGCTGCAGCAGACCAAGAGACAGAGAGATGAACACCTGCTTCCCAGCATGCAAAGCTGCAGCACACAGACTGAGCAGGTACACTTTCACTCCTCCTTTCGCTTTCAAGAGATCTGTTGTTAAATAGATAAATATATAGATGTTAATAAATACACAATCATGAATGAGTATGTAGATGTGTGTGTTTGTGGCTCTAGAAGCTGCTCCGGTGTTGTGTTGTGTTTGACCGTGATCAAATGACCGGCTTCTTCTCTGCCTGTTCATGAACTCCAGACGCGAGAGGAGGAGGAGGAGGAGGTCAGAGGTCAGGGAAGATCTGTGACACTGGAGCCTGAGCTCTCGTCTGATGAGGTCATCACAGAGAGGTGAATTACTGCTCATTATTAACGGAGGATTTCATTGGGCTCCAACCAAACATCACAACTCACAGAGAGAGAGATTTACGATTGACTTTAGTGTTTCTAGTTTGACTTTTTTTTGTATTATTATTAAATTAGAAATTTTATGATTTAATGTTTTTTGTTTTTTTTACTATTCATTTATATTTTTATGATTACATTTTTTTTCTTTTTCTTTTAAAAATATTAATTTACTACTTATTTTCTGCTTATTTATATATTTTTTCTGATTTAATACATTTTTAGTATTTTTTTATTTTTACATTAAGATTATTTTAATTTTATGTTTTATGATGTAATAATACTTTGCTACTGTCATTTTTTCTAAAATTATTGACTTTAATTATGCTTTAAGCTTTACTAGGCCTATAACTGTTTTTACAATTTAATTCTTTGTTTATTTTAGTGAAGATTTATTTGTATTAGTTTTTAATTTAAAAACATTTATTTATTTAAATGTAACATTTTTATGATTTAATAAGATTTAGTAAGTGTTATTAAAAATTTTTTTTGTAAGTTTAATTTTAATTTGTTTTTATTGTAAAATGTTTGTTTACTGCTTATTTTGTACTTAATTTACATTTTTCTAATTTAATACATTTTTAGTATTTTTTATTTTATTTTTTATTTTACAATATATTTTATATTTACATTTTTATTTAATACATTTTTAGCCAATTTTATTTTAATGTTATTTTAATTTGACATTTTATGGTGTAATTGTAATTTTTTTGTTTATTTATCTTAATTTGAATAGTAATTGTTTAATGATTTACTAGTGTTGTTTATTCTCTGAGTGAGTCAGTGTTTCTCTCTCTCTCTCGCTCTCTCAGGGATGCTCTGCGTCTGGTGAACACTCGTCTGCGTCAGGCTCTGCTCGAGGTGCTGAAGACCACCGCTGCGGTGGAGGAGACCATCGGCCGTCATGTGCAGAGGATCCTGGAGGCGTCCAGCGAGGCTCAGGACACAGGTCAGACACACACACACACACACACACACTGTGAAGCTGCATCAGATCCTGTGGCAGTGGTTTAGTGTGTGTGTCCTGAGGTCATGTGACCTGTGTGTGGTGTGTTCACTGATGCCAGGCTTGTTTCAGGAACACACACATACCATTATAGATTTTATTGATTTAATTTTATATTTTATTTATTAATTCAATTTAGTTAGTTAGTAGTCATTCTGTTGTGTGATATTAGTGTCATTTAGCTTCACTGAGGTGGTATTATGATTTTTATTGTTATTTTGATAAGGTCTTTATTTTATTATTTATGTCTAAATAGTAGTTATTATTTTTTTTTATATTTAGTTAAAGTTTAAGTAATTTTGTGTTTTAAGTGTCATTGAGATACTATTATTATTTTTATTGTTGTTTTGATTTTACATTTTATTTATTTATTTATTTCAAGATATAGTTTTTTGTAAGTTTGACTAATTTTGTTTTCAGGTACTATTATGATATGTATTAATAGTTTAATTTGGTTCTTATTCCATATTTAATTATTTATATATATATATATATATATATATATATATATACATATATACAAAAAAATTACTAAAATTAAATATATATATATTTTTTTGTAATTTTAGTAATTTTGTTCTGTTTTTAGTGTCATTGAGTTACTCTTATGATTTGTATAAATATGAATTGGTGTTAATTTTATATTTCTTTATTGTTTAATAATATTTATTATTATTTTTTGTGATTTTGTTGTGTGTTTTTTGATTATCTTGAATCAGTTTTTTTTATATACTTCATATATTTATGATTATTTACTGTAATTTTAGTTAAAGGTATAATAATTTGGTTGTGTGTTTTTGTCATTAGACGTATATAGAAGTATAATTTACAATTTTTATTTTTTTTATGGTTTCAGTGAGTGCTTTAGTCGTAGTGTAATATAATAACTGTGATGACCCAGAATTGAGATCTTCAGGATCACTTCCTGGTGTCTCATATGGGCTCCTGTAACACACAGCACATTGTGTGAGGTCATCTGAGCTCTCATTCATGTCTCCTTAAGCCTTTGTCATGTCATCCATTCACCTGGAGTTCATTCAGTCTTATTTTGGAGAACATCTCGTGTTCGACCGGGTTAAAGCTTCATCCTGTGAAGTTTTTAAAGCTGTTATAAAGTTGTTATAAAGGCTCATCTCTTGTGTCCTGCACACAGACGTGTCCTCTGAGGGTTTCCTCAGCAGAGAGACTGAGAGAGACGAAGGGCTGGAGCTGTGGCTGAAGATCCAGGGGGCGGAGCTACAGCTGCAGGGGGCGGAGCTCCCTCCGGAGGGGGAGGAGTTTCTGATGAGCATCAGCACACGACTGCAGAGCGCTGTGGAGAAGCTGCTCATCACCATCACTGAGACCAGCACTCAGGTACACAAGAGCTCAGAAACTAAACCTAAGTAGTGTCAGTCAAGACTTCTGCTTCAGATAGATGCTGCTCTATCAACTTTCTGTTCATCTGTGAATCCTGAAAAATAAAATGCATCACAGTTTCCGCAGAAATATTGTGCAGCACAACTGTTTTCTACATTGATAATAATCAGAGATGTTTCTCGAACAGTAAATCATCATATTTTCATGATTTCTGAAGATCATGTGACACTGAAGACTGGAGGAATGATGCTGAAAATACAGCGGAGCATCACAGAAATAAATTACACTTTAACACAGATTCACACAGAAAACAGATGATTTACATTAGAATAATATTTCACTATTTTTACTGTATTTTTGATAAAATAAATGCAGCCTTGGTGAAAAGAAGTGACCCCAAATATTTGAATGATAGTGTAAAATAACTACTCATTGCAGTGGTTTTTTCTTTTTTCTAGTTTTTGGTAATTTTTAGAAGATATATTTTTTTATGTATTTTCTGTTCTCACTTTTTTCAGTTGTAGTTAAAATGTTGTTGTGTTTTTGGCAGTTTTATTCGTTTTTCTGAAGTGGGTAATATTTTCATTATTTTTGTATACATTTAATTTAATTAAATCTATCTATACATTTAATTTTATTTATATATTTTATTTATTTATGTATTAAATATTTTTTATTTTTTGACTTTTCCTGTTAAGGTGTATATGTTTTTGTGTAATTCTATAATAACATGTTGGTGAGATCAGATCAGAGTCCAGCAGATGCTCTCAGGTCACATGATCTCTGCTGGGGGCAGAGCCGTTCACTTCGGTTGCCAATAGATACTGGCTGATTTGCATAATGCTTTGGTTTCCGTGGCTGCAGTGTTGATGGTCTGCAGTAAAGTGAAGCGATCTTTGCTAATCGTTTATTTGAGCTTCCTGCAGGAGATACAGATCATCAGACACAAACAAACAGTCGTTATCTCTCCGATAATCAATATAGCTGTTCTCTCTGAAGAAGATTTTGATGGACTGCAATGGTTTTGACTCTTCTAGGAATCTATAATACTTCTCCGTCGATTCTTAGAAAAAAAATAATGATAAAGTGAAACCAGACTTAGTTTTTTGTCAAAATTAAACTTTTATTTATTTGTTTTTGTTTGTTTCCATGTTTCTCATCACAAATATAGCCATTTTAACTCCTGTTGGACTCTCAAAAATAAACTTTAATTTACTAATTAAATAATTAGTCAATTTTTATTTATTTTGTCATTTATATATATATAATATTATGTAGGCATGTATGTGTGTGTGTTTTTCACATATTATTACAAATAGCTGTTAACTCTGCTGGTCTCACAAGAGTAAACCTTTATATATTTATTTATTTTTAAAATTGTAGCTGTTTTAGCTCTTGGACTCTCAAAAATAAACTTATTTATTTACATATTATTATTATTATTATTAGTATTTTCTATTTATCACATTTCTGATTAGCAATTTTAACAGCTGTTGAAATCTTTGACAGGGATCTGGGAAGGAGGACCCAATTGCAGTGAGATAACAAGGTTTTATTGACAAGACAGACTGATACAAGAGGAAGTGAAGTGCACAACAGATACCACAACAGGGACACAATAAACAGAACAGCTAGGGAAGGCCACTGGGAAGGCTTCAGGAAACAACTGGCAGAATACTTGGGCAACAGAGGGGGCAGCAAGACCAGGCTGATAGAGAAGGCCACACAAGGCACCATAGAGCAGAGCTGAGAAACCGGTTGACCACTGACTCTGGAGACAGACCAGATGCCAGGCTGGTAGAACACATCGGGACAGGTCAGGAACTCTAACACAAGACTAGACAGGACAAAGCTCAACAAAAGTTAAATCCAAGACAAAGAATAAACCAATGAACTAATAAAAGTAAAGTAACAAAATAAGAAATTACCAATTTTAACCAACATAAGAGAATGATCAAACAAAACCAAGAATCAAGACTAGAAAACTAAATAAATATTACAAATGAAAGCAAAGGACAAGAACAAACAAATTACTAAAACAGGGAGCAAGACAAGAACATCCACAGACGGGGTGAGAATGACAACGGACCAGCAAACACAAAAGGGTAAGGTGCACTATAAATAGGGAGGAAAATATATGAGGGACAGGTGAGCACAATTAGACCAACTAGGATAACAAGAGGTTGTGAACTAACAACTAGACACAGGAAACAAACATAAAACAAAGTCACAGTGCAAAACCCTGGCACTCTTTACATTTTGGTGATTATTGTGAAAAGATTTTTAATGAAGTGAGACCTGACTTCATTCCTTTCATTCTTTCGTAAATTTTTTCATTCATTGTTTCATTTGTTCGTTCTGTCGTTCGTTCAATCGTTCGTTCGTTCGTTCATTCGTCCGTTCATTCATTCATTCATTCATTCATCTTTTTTTACATGTTTCTCACCACAGCTGTAAATCTTGACTGCTGATTTCGGCTGCCTTCTATTGATATTTGATGCTACAGATTTGAAGATGAGATCAGCTCAGATCCGGTTTGACGTGAAATATGAGCGAGTGCACACCCAGTGAGGCTTTGAAAGAGTGGATGAAGAGCTCTTGATGCACTACTGGACATGTGTATCTGATGTGATCTGAGAGGAAACCGGTTTAATCAGGCAGGATGATTTGTGGTGATGATGCTGGTTTCAAGCTCTTAATGTGAGTTAATCGTGTAACGGCTTGCTCAGGAATGAAGATTTATGTCCAGGTTTGGGAGTAGGAGGAGAAGTTAATCAATAATGTTGTTATGAGGGAGTCTTTTGAAGAGAAAATAATTACTCGGATGGAGTGAAAGCAGCACATTCCTGATTATTAATGGTCTTGGTGGTCTTTAACTCTCTTAATGCAGTCAGGTCCATTTCGGCTTGAAAAAGATAGAAACAAAGTTCTAAAAAATATATGGTTCTTAGGAAGGGAACAGAACTTTGCAGATGCTTTAAAACCCTAAAAATACACTTCATTTATTTTTTAACAATTATTTTTTAACAGATATAACCAATTAAAAACAGGCTCATTTTGAACCTGGGCTTGTATGGAATACCATTAGTGTCAAAAATACTTCATAAAATAATCTGTGAAGTTATATTAGTGTCAAAAAGTGTTTTGTAAAATAAAAATTAGTGTTTTGTAAAACACATTTCACCTTTCCCCATGTTACACACTTTTGGACTGAATTATGTTAATGAACGTGATTATGTATATACATATATTAATGAGCCATTTCAGCATTAAACAAAAACTTACTTTATTTCTTATTTTCCAAGTAAAACTTATTTAGTTTGAAAACTTCTCAGAGTAAAGTTCATGTTGTTTTGAGTTAAGAATTCAAATTCCATTCATTCCAGTACGGTTAATACTGATAATGCTCAGATCAAATGTTTTCATAAATTTCACACAATTATATCTTCAAATCAAATTTCTCATCAATGCTGAAAAAAAGAATATATGTGTTTAAATAATAGTTTTATTTGTTCTGGTTCATGTTTAAATAGAAATTCCAAAGAATTAATACATTTTTTAGGTCATAGGAAAAGGGGTAAATGCAGTACTAACATGATTTATTATTATTATTATTAGTGAGAAGTTGCTTTTCAGATACAGTTTGGTTGAAAAGTAGAACAAAATATAAATACAATTCTGAAAAGCCAGGAATGTGAAAATAGAGATTCTGAATGCATTGAGGCTTAAATCATCCAGTTCTCTGTTATAGAGCAGGAATCTGGTCAGACAGGTTCAGGCAGGGTGTGTGTGTGTGTGTGTGTGTTAAATCACCTGCAGGCTTCAGGACTCCTCCTTTACAGTCGACGTATCCCACACATGTCCAGAAACCAGGAAGTGTTTGCCCCGGCTCACAGAGAGAGAGAGAGAGAGAGAGAGAGAGAGAGAGAGTCTCTATGGTCTGTTCTCGCTCGTTAATGAGGCCCTGTATTTTCCCACAGGACCGTTGCCACGGAGGCATGGAATAGTTAATGAGGTTCCAGCGGGAGGGAAACTGAACGGGAGAGTGTGTGTGTGTGTGTGTGTGTGTGTGTTTGAGTTGAGTTTCCTCTCGGGATTCAAGCTGGTTGTTCCTGACCATGTGAAGTGTGTGTGTTCACACTCTCAGGGATGTTTGCTCTGATTCATCTGTGCGTCTCAGACGTCTCGCAGGACGCTGTTTAGAGGAGACATGGACTCTTACCGGACGTGTTGGGACTCGGCCGTCCTGTGTGACGGCTGGCTGGAGACTCAGGACATGGATGTGTACGAGGTGGAGTCTCGCATCCCGCTGCCTCGACCCTTTCCTCTGACACACCTGCTGCATGAGAAGAACGCTGTGGTCGTGCAGACGCAGATCTCACACGTCAAGCAGCGCCACAGCGGACACCTGCTCAAAGTGGTGTCTAAGATCTCCCTGCCCACGCCGCCATACACCGTAAGAGTCAGACCTTTGGAAAGGGTTTTATAGACGCTCGCTGGCTGTAGAGTTAGATAAGAGGCTCTGGAGCTGTGTGTGTGTGTGTCATGTCACAGAAATCCTGGCTTTTGTTGAAGCGGTTTCACATCAGAGTGTGACCACATGAAGACGGATCAAACGCTCAGAGCTTGTTGACATAGTGTGCTTTTCATCTGTATTTTCAGACCGCTGTAAAGCTGAACAGTACTGTCGTACGGTACACAAGATTACACTCTTGGGGTTTTAAAAGTCACCAAGACTGCATTTATTTGATCAAAAATACAGTAAAAAAAGTTAAATATTATTATGATGTAATATAGCTGTTTTTCTGTGTGAATCTGTGTCACATGATCTTCAGAAATCATGAAAATATGATGATTTACTGCTCAAGAAGCATTTCTGATTATAATCCATGTTGAACACAGTTGTGCTGCTCAATATTTCTGTGGAAACTGTGATGCACTTTAGTTTTCAGTAGGGGTGTGCACGGATAGTCGAACTTTCGAATATTCGTTCTGCTCTAATTATTCGATAAATAAAAATGATATTCGAATTTCGCAAAAAAAAAAAAAGAGTTCTCAATTAAACCGAATTTGGTCACTTTCTGTGATTCTCCACGGCATATTTGAAGATGTATGCAAGCAAAAAATAATTAATGAATGATTAAGGGATCATTCACATATCGCGCCTAAAAACGCATGGAGAACGCGTTCTCCTTCTTTCCAAAGCACTCGGGCAGAAGCGCCCCTGAGGCGTCTGTCATTGCTAAGCAACAATGACGCGCTCTCTCCATGAAGATGCAGAAATTTCAGCAAAGGATAAATGGATTTGCAGCACAAAAAAAAAATGGCTTTCAGTAGCTCTGCTACTAAATTTATTTCAAAATGGCAATCCATATACAGCTATGATCAGCTGTTCCTTCATCTTGGCTGAGCTTTCAACGTTGTTAAGGGAAAGGATGAAGCTGATTGGTTAGTTCTTGTCACATGACCCGCGGTTTGCTTGCGGCTCTCTGAAAAGTTGAGATGTTTTTAAGTCGATGCGGTGCGGACGCGCTTGGAAAAAACGGGACCGCGTCACACCGCGTCGCTTCCATTATGAGCGCGCATACCGCGCGCCTACATTGGAAATAACGAACTTGAGCATGCAAAAGACGCGATATGGGAACGCCCCCTAAAAGAACTGCAGTCTTCTACCGTACTTCAAATATGCCGTGGAGAATCACAGAAAGTGACCGAATTCAAGAACATTGTTGCGGCATCTCTCAAGCAACGAAACACCGCTAACTTGGAGAATGCAGTGAAAACTCCTCTTCTCGCGTCTGCCCTAGACCCTCGGCACAAACATCTCAGGTTTCTCGATGAAAACATGAGAGAAGTGAGTCCCGCCAACGTCTGTGCCCGTGAGAGTGCGTTTTCTCCGCGGCTGGCCTTATTGTTAACAGACTAAGGAGCCGACTTTCCTCCGATCATGTTTACATGCCTGTATTTCTTAACAAGAACATGTAAAACAACAGAAAAAAAAGCAAAAAAGATTTGCTGACAGTTTAAAAGTTTCAAAGTTAAGTGTAGGCTACGTTCTACAATAGCCTAATTGCTGCAGGCTGCTTTAAGTTTTTTCTTTAACTTTTTCTTTTTTCTTCGTAAACCTTTTTTTTTTTTGCTTTTAATCTGTACTTTTGTTTGTTTGCACGCATTGTTAAAGGTTTTCAGCTACAAAACACGATGTGTAATGTTCAAGCTTATTGTGTGTAAGCTTGTTCAAAATGACGGAAACAATAAATGTTGCTGAAAAATAACGTCTGTCTCATTAAACTTAATTTAAATAAACGAATATTCGAATATCCGTTTTTTGTGAGCTCAAATATTCGAATGTGATATTTGCGGAAAACGCCCATCCCTAGTTTTCAGGATTCACAGATGAACAGAAAGTTCAGAAAAACAGGATTTAAAAGAAATAGAAATCTTTTGGAACATTATAAATGTCCTTACTGTCACTTTTGATCAGTTTAATGCATCCTAGATGAATAAGAATGTTAGTTTCCTTAAAACAAATCTTTCTGAACCACACATTTTTAAATTATACAGTTATTAATGACAAGTGATTTTATGGTATGATTGATTTTA
>NC_081762.1:1448953-1453953 GCF_963082965.1 Carassius carassius
TTTATAAATATATTTTAATAATTCTATTGTTATATTAGCATTGTTTATATACTGTTATAGTATTTAAGAATTGTATACTAAATACTATAATAATTAATTATATGCTACGATAGTATTTCATATAGTTGTTTTTCGAATTTCTTTTTCATTTTAGTTTCAATTTAGTTTAATTTTTTTTTTTCATACTATTTTTTGTTTTATTTTTTAGTTAATTTTAGTTAGTAACCACGGAGCCATTTTTAATTTTGATTTAAGTTTAATTTTTGAATCTTATTTATTTTATTTTTTTTTGTAAAAACTACTTTTTAATTTTAGCTTCAGTTAACAACAACAACACTGCCCCCCCCCCCCCCCCCCAGATGTAAAAACACACTTTGCTTTAGTTTATGCTCCCAGTGTCTCAAGTCCTTCAGATGTGATTTCAGCTGTTCTCAGATGCAGTGTGTGATGTGCCAAACTCCTGCAGGAGAACCTGAAGAGGCTTCAGACAGCAAACACACACACACACACACACGTGTTCATCTTCATATCTCTGTCTTCTTTCCTCCTGTATTTGCATGATGAATGTGTTGTTTTCACTCTCTTTCCTCAGGACTAGTTGAGGCTGCTCTTGACGCAGCACCTGAAGCAGGTGTGTGTGTGTGAGTGTGAGAGAGAGAGAGTGTGTGTGTGTGTGTTCATGGCCTGCACGCTGTGTATCACTGTCTCTGATTGATTGATTGATACGCACGCACTGATCAATAACACAGAGCTTTGCTTGTTTTTGTCTCCGCTGATGGACTAACAGCTGCTTGAGCTCATTAACATCACATCACATGATATCTGTTGGAAACACACGCTAGCATGTGTTCACCGCGGCTAGCTGCTATTGAACAGCCATCTCCGCCTCAGCCTACAACAGCTCATGTGCTGGATCGGGCTTCAGGACTGTGGTTTCTCTCCTGGAATTAAGAAAAAAATTAAACTCAGAATACTTTTAATGTGTAATAAACAACAAATAGGGTTATTACAGTAAACTACAACTAAAGCCATTACAAGTTATATATTGTTATTGTCTGTTTTTTTTATTACCAATGATGTTCTATTATAGTTTTTGCTAATATTTGAAGTAGATTTTATAAAATAAAATGGTTAACTGAAATAAAATATAAAAAAAACGTAATTTATTTCAGCTAGTTGCCAAAGTTCTGTTCTTTTTGTAGTTTAATAAAATAATATAAATATTAACTGAAATAAAATATAAACAAATGAACTTCTTTATCTAGTTCTAAGGCAACATTTCTAATTTTGTTTAATGTAATATAAAATAAACTTTATCTGAAATAAAATCTGAACACTCAATTCTCATTTTCATTTGGTTTGATAAAAATACAATTAGTAAATCTATATAGACTGTTAATGAAAATGACAAAATACACAACTTTAGCTAAAATGAAATTGGAATCAAAATATAAAAATAAAATCTAATTAAAAAGTAGTATATTGATATTATACGATGGCTGTTCAATAAGACACCGGTTTCATTTTCCCTTCCTTTCTGTTTTGAATTGGCACTTTAACCCCTCCCCCTACTGTGACGTCACAGGCCCCGCCCCTCATCCTCTCCTGCACTGTGGATTGGTTCATTGGTTGCTGTTGGGATCATGTGATCATGGATCGTACAGGATTGGGAAGGATTGTGGGAAATGGGAAATCTGTCTCGCCGATGTGCCATATGCAGCTGGAGACAAAAGTGGAGAACAGCAGAGAACGTTTACAAAAACATATCATGATCATCACAAAATCAAAAGAACAAAAGAAATTACATTTTGCATAAAGAAAAATAAATGTATACTATACCATTTATGTACTATTCTAGTATTTTTTTTATATTTTGAATTGGCTTTTGTTTTTACATTTTCAATTTTCATTCCATTTTAGGTTAAATTTCAGTATTTTTATTAGTTTTAAATAAATTTTTCTTTCAGTATTAGTAAGTTTAGTATTTCACGTCAAACTTGTTTTATTTCGGAAAAGTTGCCAAGGGAACATTAAGTTTTATCTAATGTTTATATTTAATTTTATTTAGTTTCAGCTTTATTTCGGTTGCCATATGCAACTTTTAATAGTTTGTTTTAGTTAAAAATAACAAACACTGCAATAAAGCAAATTTTCTTTTGTTTTTATATGTTGATTTATTTTCATCTAAATTTCAGTAGGTGCTTCTCATTAAAACAATTTTTTTTTGTATTTAATTTATTTTTTGTTTTAGTAATTTCAGTACTTTAACTTAATTTAGTTGCTTGTCAAGGCAACGTTTATATTTAACATTAAATTTTTTAATCTAATATTTATATTTAATTAAATATTTATTTAAATGAGCGAAAACAACTTTTAATAGTTTTAGCTCTAGTTTTAGTTAACAATGACAACAAAATGTATCTGTATTTTTTAAAATTTCAGGAAAAATAAGCAAATTTTTTTCAAAAAATATTCAGTTCTACCAAAATGTGATGTCCTCTTTTTCTTCTGATTTTGTGGTTAAAATGATCTGAACATGTTGTTGAGAAAATTCATGAGATACCTTTTACCGAGCAGTTTATTTCCTATAAATGAAGTTTGCAATTTGCACTATATTAAAGTCCATCAAGATTACAGCAGCATATAATAATGCACTGAGAACATAATCTTTCTTTTAAAGTTGAGGTTTAATGAAGACATGAACTAGTTTTTGACAGTCTTTGACATTGTGAATGATTCTCTGAAGCTGCTCCATGTTTTGCCATCTGCCGAGCATCAGTTCTGAAGTGGGCTTTGCTAACGAGCGTCTGGCTGTCTACAGACCTGCTGGAGGAGACGGAGAAGCTGATGGCGGAAAAGGTGGAGGTGGAGCGTCAGGCGCAGAAGGAGAGCGGCGAACTGCTGCAGCAGGTAAAGCATCTGGAGGCGGAGCTGGAGGAGCAGGTGAGCCGGCTGCAGGAGCTGCAGGAGACACACAGCACAGAGACGACCGACCTGAGGCAGCAGATACAGGCCTTAGAGAAACAGCTGGAGAAGAACCGCAAGTTCATGGACGTGAGTCACTGTAGCATGCTTCTGCTTCCTCTGCTTCTGAGTTCATATCTCACAGAACTGAGTTTATATCTCGCAGTACTGAGGTAATATCTCAAAGTTCTGAATTCATATCTCAAAGTACTAAGTTAATATCTCGCAGTACTGAGTTAATATCTCGCAGTACTGAGTTAATATCTCGCAGTACTGAATTAATATCTCGCAGTACTGAATTAATATCTCGCAGTACTGAATTAATATCTCGCAGTACTGAATTCATATCTTGCAGTACTGAATTCATATCTCGCAGTACTGAGTTCATATATCACAGTACTGAGTTTATATATCACAGTACTGAGTTAATATCTCACAGTACTGAATTAATATCTCGCAGTACTGAGTTAATATCTCGCAGTACTGAGTTTATATATCGCAGTACTGAGTTAATATCTCAGCACTGAATTAATATCTTGCAGTACTGAATTCATATCTTGCAGTACTGAATTCATATCTCGCAATACTGAGTTCATATCTCGCAGTACTGAGTTCATATCTCGCAGTTGAGTTCATATCTCGCAGTTCTGAGTTCAGATCTCGCAGTTCTGAGTTCATATCTCACAGTACTGAGTTCATATCTCGCAGTACTGAGTTCATATCTCGCAGTTCTGATTTCATATTTCGCAGTCCTGAGTTCTTATCTCGCAGGAAGTGAGTTCTTATCTCGCAGGAACTGAGTTCATATCTCGCAGTCCTGAGTTCATATCTCGCAGTCCTGAGTTCATATCTCGCAGTCCTGAGTTCATATCTCGCAGTACTGAGTTCATATCTCGCAGTCCTGAGTTCTTATCTCGCAGTCCTGAGTTCTTATCTCGCAGAAATGAGTTCTTATCTCGCAGGAAATGAGTTCTTATCTCGCAGGAAATGAGTTCTTATCTCGCAGGAAATGAGTTCTTATCTCGCAGGAAATGAGTTCATATCTCGCAGGAAATGAGTTCATATCTCGCAGGAACTGAGTTCATATCTCGCAGGAACTGAGTTCATATCTCGCAGGAACTGAGTTCATATCTCGCAGGAACTGAGTTCATATCTCGCAGTCCTGAGTTCATATCTCGCAGTCCTGAGTTCATATCTCGCAGTCCTGAGTTCATATCTCGCAGTCCTGAGTTCATATCTCGCAGTCCTGAGTTCTTATCTCGCAGTCCTGAGTTCTTATCTCGCAGAAATGAGTTCTTATCTCGCAGGAAATGAGTTCTTATCTCGCAGGAAATGAGTTCTTATCTCGCAGGAAATGAGTTCTTATCTCGCAGGAAATGAGTTCATATCTCGCAGGAAATGAGTTCATATCTCGCAGGAACTGAGTTCATATCTCGCAGGAACTGAGTTCATATCTCGCAGGAACTGAGTTCATATCTCGCAGGAACTGAGTTCATATCTCGCAGGAACTGAGTTCATATCTCGCAGTCCTGAGTTCATATCTCGCAGTCCTGAGTTCATATCTCGCAGTCCTGAGTTCATATCTCAAAGTTCTGAATTCATATCTCGCAGTTCTGAATTCATATCTCGCAGTTCTGAGTTCTTATCTCGCAGTTCTGAGTTCTTATCTCGCAGGAACTGAGTTCTTATCTCGCAGGAACTGAGTTCATATCTCGCAGAACTGAGTTCATATCTCGCAGTACTGAGTTCATATCTCGCAGTACTGAGTTCATATCTCGCAGTACTGAGTTCATATCTCGCAGTACTGAGTTCATATCTCGCAGTACTGAGTTCATATCTCGCGCAGTACTGAGTTCATATCTCGCGCAGTACTGAGTTCATATCTCAAAGATATCTCAAAGTTCTGAGTTAATATCTCAAAGTTCTGAGTTAATATCTCAAAGTTCTGAGTTAATATCTCAAAGTTCTGAATTCATATCTCAAAGTTCTGAATTCATATCTCAAAGTTCTGAATTCATATCTCGCAAAGTTCTTAT
>NC_081762.1:1458953-1471453 GCF_963082965.1 Carassius carassius
TTAACGTCAGAAGAGCACATAAAAGCATGCAGTTTAAGGTTGGACTTGTGATGTGTGTGCAGCTGGTGAATCTGGAGGAGCAGCTGGAGCAGTTTCGTGAGGAGCTGGAGAACAAGAGCGAGGAGGTGAATCAGCTTCACATGCAGCTGGAGATCCAGAGGAAGGAGATCAGCGTCCATCAGCAGGATCAGGCCCGGCTCGCTCAGGTGAAGAGCATACACACGTCCCCCTCGGCTTATCAAACACCGCTGGGACTCTGGAGCACAGACGCAGTCATAAGTAGCACCCATAGATTTCTAGCAATAGCCAACAATCATAAATGTTTCCTTTATATAGCGGAGAGTTCCGCTCCTTGATTCTGATTGGCTGAGCCGTGTTCAAGGCTGTTCTAAATGATGCTACAAAGTAACACACACCTTTGTTTACTTCTGTGTGTTGCTCGGCAACCACTTTGTAACAACAACAACTGACTCTGAGGAGCTACGTTGTTTGCTGGAAGAATACTGTTGTTATTAATATCATTACATTTCTTTATTTGCTGTGTTTTATTCTGTGAAACCTTACTACATTCAAGCAATAATCCACGTGAAACCATGGTTTACAGTGATTTTATAACGGCTCGTTCATAACAACGCCCCTCAGCTGATATAAATGAACTTTTTGGGGCTTATTGCATTAGGATATTAAGTAAAGATCATGTTCCATGAAGATATTTAGTAAATTTCCTACCGTAAATATTTAAAAACTTAATTTTCGATTTGCTAATAACTTCATTTGGACAACTTTAAAGACTATTTTCTCGATATTTACCGTTTTTTGCACCCTCAGATTCCAGATTTTCATAACAAACCATACATCAAAGGAAAACACATAAATCCCAATTTCCAAGAATTGAATCAGAGTGTGAGTGTCAGCCAGAGATCATCTGGACGCTAATCTTAGCTAAATCACCTCCCGACAGACAAAGACTGTCCTAAATCCAGAGTCATGTGATGATGTTTAACTCTTGAAGGTCTTGGAGGAGAAGGACAGGCAGATAGCCGTCCTAAACGATCAGCTCATTAAGAGTCAGCACACGGGAACAGACCCTGAGAAAGAGGTAAAGTCGTAAACGTGTGTGGAAACACAGCGTCTGTCGGCCTGTGATGGACTCATGCTTATAGTGTGTGTGTGTGTGTTTCATCTGTCTGGTTTGGTGCATCTCATGTCTTTTGTCAGCTTGTGTTTGCATCTTATTTTAGCAACATGGTGAAATGCATGAGCTTCTGTTTAAAGGGTGTGGAGAGTTCATAGCATTCTTTAAACAGGATGTGTTTGCTGTTATTCAGAGCAAACTCTGATTGAATCGCCTGCCTCAGATCCTCTGGATTGAGTCCTTTGCTCATCCGCTCGTGTTGTGATGTGGTTTGGTGTTTGTTCTGCAGTGTGTTTGACTTTGATTCGTCTCATAGCCTCCTGGTGAAAGGGATTGTTTGACCAAAAAGGGAAATGACTCATGATTGTGGGAAATGACATGAGATGTTTAGTGGGATGTTCACGCTGCTCTTTTCCACACAGTGGAAGTGAAATGACATGAAAGTGCAATAGCATTATTATAAAAATAGTCTAATAATGCATGCACCAGTGTTACATTAGTATCATTTATTAATCTTTTATTAAATTAAGATTTTTATAGTTTCAATTATAATTTTAGTTACAGAAAATTTGATGGTGTTTAAATCAAAAAAATTTAATGTCTATATCGGTTTTATTCATTTTTATTTCAGGTTTAGTTTGACTTATTATAGTATATCAAGAAAAACTAAAAATTGTTGCCTTCGAAATTAGATTTAAAAAAAAACTTTATTTATTTTAGGTAACAAATAACCGTTTTTTAGGGTTTTAGTTGACCATAATAACTCTGTCATGCTCCAAGTTTATTTTTTGTGTTAAAATGTTTACATAGGTTTTATTTTAATTCAAGTTTAGCTTTACAAGTTACTTTAGTGCATCAAATTAAACTAAACTAAAATGAGAAAAGTTGCTTTAAAAACAGCTTTAAAAAAGCCATGTTATATGTATATGTATATATATATATATATATATATATATATATATATATATATATATATATATATATCTTCTGTAACTCCTGGTCACTGTATGAAAGAGAGCAGCCGGTCGATTGTCTAATGCATCTGTGTTTTGTTCCCTGAAAAAGTCATAAGTGTTGATGATGACAGAATATTTATATTTGCATGAAAGATTTCTTGAGTGGTTTATTGCACCACTGATCTATTTGAGTCAGAGGGTATTTTCACAGCTAAACCAAAGTGCCTCAGATTCCTTAATCTGACAGTCTTCTGTGATTTTAACCAAATATCGGTTCAGTATTTTAAAGGAATGCATCGTCAAAAAATGATATTTTGTCATCATTTCCTCACGCTCATGTTGTTCAAACCTTATATTATTTTCTTTTTTAATTAAATGCTTATAAAAATAATACTGGGTTGGAACGACTAATGCTAAATGATTTTCATTCTTGGGTGAACGACTGAAGAATATTGTGAGATTAAACCCCAAGGCAATGAGAGGCGGCTCGTCTCTGACTCATGTGTTGGTCTGCAGGCGGTGGAGGAGAAGGACGAGCTTCTGCGGGAGATGGAGGCGCAGGTGGAGTGTTTGAGGAGCGAGCAGGAGCGTCTGAAGAGGGACAGCGAGGAGGAGGTTGAGCAGCTCAACGCCGTCATCGAGAAGCTCCAGCAGGAGCTGACGCACATCGAGCTCAAGCAGCGTCAGGACGAGAGCGAGGAGATGAAGCAGAGGATGGAGGAGTCTCTACGAGAGAAGACCGCTGCGCTCGTGGTGCTGCAGGCCCAGGTGCAGGCGCTGGAGGAGAGCACAGGGTCACAGGTCACCAGCTTGAGTCAGCGGGTGGAGGAGCTGGAGACCAGCCTGGAGGAGAAGGACTCAGAGCTGCGCTCATGCAGGTTAGTGTTCATTACAGAAAGCAAAACTTCTCTGAGAGACTCGCCCACAAACAGGACTAAAAATTACTAAAATTCTCACTAATGCAGGTTGAAGGTGGAACAAGCGCAAACGGACGCCGACGCTCTGTACGCTAAAGTGACTCAGCTGGAGGAGAAACTCAGGGAGAAGGTGGCCGCTGTTCAGTCAGTCAGTCAAGCACAACTGGAAGCCATCCAGACGCAAACCAAAGAGCTCCGCGCCGAGGCCCACGCAGGAGAAGCCATGGGCCCCAGCACGCAGCAGCCGTCAGAGGGCCTCACGGCGCAGGACGGAGCCTCCACAGGGAAGACGAGTCTGCTGACGGAGAAGCTGAAGGAGCTGGAGGAGGGTCTGAGCAGCATGCAGAAGGACCAGGAGCTGCAGAAACAGCTGTTGAGCAGCTCTGAGGAAGGGGTGATGGAGTACGAGAGGAGGTTAGCTGTGATGATCGACCTACTGAACCACATGAGAACCAGACCTTCCCATCACAGACTGGTGCGTCACTGTTATATTCAGATTTAGGACTGTTAACTAGGACAAACTCTGATTTTACTAATCAACCGATATATTGTCATGATCGATATTATCGGCCGATATTTGTCATTTTTTTTGATTATCGCATCAGCCAATACATTTTTATACTTGGCCAAAAATGTTGTGTGTATACCAATTTGACTATATGGTGGTCAACTGATATATTGTCATGACCGATATTATCGGCTGATATTTGTCATTTTTTGATTATCTGCATTAGCGGATAAGTTTTTATACTTGGCCAAAAATGTTTGTTTTTTTAATATATATATATATATATATATAGCAATATGACTATATAGTGGTCAACCGATATATTGTCATGACCGATATTATCGGCTGATATTTATCCTTATTTTTTTATTATCGACATCAGTCGATACGTTTTTATATTTGACCGATAAATGGGACTTTTATTTTGACAGCACCTAAAACACAGGTGCTCATTTTCATCATCAGTATTAATTTACTTTGTTTGGTTTAGTAAAAAAAAAATGATTAGCTTTGTCAAATAATTGAATGAAAAATGTTCTAATACTTTTTCCCCCATGTTGTCTAGTTGTTATGAACATCTTTATTTGTGAAAAATACTGTAATAGGATTAGAGAATCAAGAAATTCCAATCTACAGTAAAAATGTTTATTTTACAGTTTTTTATAAGTTGATTCGTTTTAATTTATGATTTATTTGACATTATTTTAGTAAGTATTATAGATGATAAATAGACATTTCATTGCATATCATAATCAAGTGATGATTTTGTCTTTATTTTGATGAATCGTGCAGACCAGCTTAGTGTTTGAGATCATCTGAAGAGATTCTGTCTGTCCTCAGGTGTCAGGTGAGGCCAGTCAGTCGCTGTCAGAGCAGCTGCAGGAGGTCAAAGGTCAAGCTGCGTCCACTAAAGAGGAGCTGAGCTGCTACAGAGAACTGAGCCACAAGCTTCAGGAGGAGATCGAGGTACAGACGCCTCGTCCTGCTCTTCTTACAGGACACACTACTCTTCATTCACACTGCTTTATGTTTATATGCAGGTGGAGGACTAACCTTCAGCTCGTTACTGAATTCAGAATGGAATAGAATATTTAAATGACCTTTGCTCAGCGCTAAACCTTCACTTCCTGTTCCTCGGCACAGGTCTCAGCGAGCACGCGTGATGAAGACGCTGCTCAGCTGCTCCAGGAGCTGCAGGAGGTCAGAGGTCAAGCGAGCAGCAGACTGCAGGAGCTGGAGAGCAGCAGGGATCAGAGCGTCAGACTGCAGGAGCTGCTGCAGGTGTCTAAAACCACATGATCTGAGAGCAAACGCTGAGATTTAATTCATATATGTGGATTTCCATCCAAATGAAAGTTTGTGTTTCCATAATAAATGTGTGTGTAATGTGTATATTTATACGAGTCTGAGTTCTGCTGTTGTGTGTGTGTGCAGGAGCGAGAGATGAGCATCGCTCTGCTGAAGGATCAGCTGCACAGGGTGAGTGTCCTCCGCTGGATCTCCACACGTCTGACGGGACGCTCGCTGTGACCTTTAACCTCTGCTGCTTTCTCCGCAGGCCTCACAGGAGGGCGATCAGTCCATGGCCGAGCTGCTGCAGGAGCTGCAGGAGGTCAAAGGTCAAGCGGCCGCCACCAAAGAGCAGCTGAGGAGCTTCCAGGAGCGCAGCCTCAAACTGCAGGAGGAGATCGAGGTACTTCCTGTCCACTTCTAGCTCCGCTTCCTGTCTGCTTCCCCCTAGTGCTTGATGAAGGAACCACAAGAGCTCCATGTGATCGTTATAGAGTTTGCAAATATTTGACTGTACATAAGTCTTTAAATAGTCAAAACACGGAAATAAATGTTCAGGAACCCGGGGTCTAAAGTATCTTGTTAAACGTTGTGAATTGTGAATCTCTTTAAATCTCTAAAAATCTCTTTTTATGAATGGAATTTTTTTAATGATTTATTTTAATTTTCTCAAGTATTTTATTTGTATTAGTTTCAATTTTACATAGAAATCATTATGTACATTTTACATTATATAATATAAATATATTCCTTTTTTACATTATTTTTATTTTCATTATTTTATTTTAATTTTATGTTTTATGATTTAATAGATTTTTTAAATAAATGCTTCATTTTGATTTGCAATATTTCATGCATTTTAATTTTACATCCTTTATTATTGAATTGCTTTTTTGTAAGTGTCTTATTTCCATAGGTTTGTGTTATTTATTTTAATGCACATCTTTAATTATTTATTTAATTTTAGAGTGCATTTTTATTTTGGAATGTTTGTTTTCTTACTTAAAATAATTAACTATACATTTTTTATTTTATTAATTTTTAAAAAAATATTTTATTTAAATGTTCTATTATGATTTTATACGTTTAAAGTGTTCTATTTAATTTTAAGTTTTTATTATTTATTATTATTTAAATTATTATTTTATATATTTATAAACAATTAATTCATATAATAAATAATATTATGTACTATAAATTATTAAAAAATATATTTTTAAGTTAATTATTTATTATAACTTCAAATTTTTATAATTGTAATTCATTTTAGTGCATGATTGTGTGGAGTGACAGCAGCAAAATAATGCACAGAACTAAAGAAAGCAAGCTGAGCTTAGCTAAACCTCCAGATGCAGATCCAGGTGGTGATGTATACAGCTCTCGTGTGTCTCTCAGGTCAGAGACGCGTCCATCGCTGAGCTGAAGGACACAGTTCATGAGCTCCAGACGGCTTTGGCCAAGTCCAGCGAGGAGCCGACCCAGCCCAGACAGAAAGGAGACGCCCGAGAGCATCCTGGGATGGAGAGAAGCACAAGGAAAGAGCAGCAGGAGATGATGCTGGGATATGAGGAGAAGATCGCACAGATGCAGGAGCTGCACGCGGCTGAGATCCTGGACATGGAGTCCAGACACATCTCTGAGAGCGAGAGTCTGCGGAGAGAGAGCCAGCGTCTGGAGGACGAGTGTGGAGCGCTGAGAGATGCCATCCACACCCTGCAGAGGTCACAGGTCAGACATCAACCACCCTCGTGTTTTACAGACAGCACATCTCAGTCATCTTTCAGAAACATGCCTGCTTGAGACGAGACAGAGGCTCAGATGTGTTTATAAAGTTCCTCTCAGTTGTCTGTGTTAGTTTAGTGTCATTGAGATACTACATTTCTAATTTTAATTTCTTGAATTATTGTAATTTTACCTTATTATTTAATTATTTTTATATTAATTAATATAAAATATTTATATTTTATATTTACTAATGTCTTTAATTTAATAAAAAATATTTTTACATATTTTTATCAAATTTCTTTTGTTCATTTAAAATTTATTTTTATAATTTTAATATTTTTATTTGTATTATTTCTTTATCATTTTCATTTTTTTTAAGTTTATGGTATTTAATCATTTTTATTTCAGTTTAAGTTATTTCAGTGCATCAAGTTACACCAAATGAAAAATTAGTTGCATTGACTGTAGTTTTTATTAATAATTGTAATTATTTTTTTATTTCCTGTTTTCATTTTTTTTTTTTATAGTTTTTGTTATTTATATATACAATGAAAATGAGAAATGTTGCCTTGGCAGCTAGATAAAATAAAATAAGTTTAATGTATAGTTTATTTAATTCCAGCTAATGTTTAGTTTAAACTAACAAAACAAAGGTTTAGTTTCAGCCAGTGAAAATGTTTTTGATGTTTGCTTTAATAACCCTGAATCACAAAGATGGTGGAGTGATGATTAAAAATGCTTCTTTACTTTGTTACTTTGTAGAAAATCTAATGTAACATGCATGAAAACAGTCATTTTATTTAGTTTTTAAAGAGCATGCACTAATGAATAATTCACAGTGAAACCAGAAACATTATTAAGAAAGTAATTGGAGTCAGTGATGAAGTGATCTCGGATGATTGTTGTTCTCAGGCTCCATCAGTGAGGTGTGAACGTCCGATTAAAGATGGATACACCAGCGGTGAGAGATTCATCAGCACTACAAATATAGATGTCTGTTCTGTGTTATGACTCTTGAACACTAATGTTGAAATATTTAGGGCCAGTAAATTAAAAAATATATATATTTTTTTTTTAGATTTTTTGCTCTGCAAGACTGCATTTGATGAATAACACAGTAAAAACAGTGAAATATTATTCCAATGCAAATCTTATCTAAATCCATCTAAAACATATTAGCATATAAAAATCGTATTTCATTGATGAAAATTGACACAGACCTCAAATGTCTTTCCTGTCACTTTTGATCAATAGATGGCAGCGCTGATGTATTAGTGATGTGTTTGTGTGTGACAGACAGCGGTTCAGACTGGAGTCAGCGAGCAGGTTATGATCCGCACCGCAGCACACCTGAAGGAGCGCGCCGAGACACGGACACAGAGCTTCTGCCCGACACCATCAAGGTGACACACGCTTTTACTCAGAATACATATACTGTTTTAATTAAAGTATGCCTGTTGTTGAGCAAATATGATGGAAAAGCAATGCTGCATTATTATAACATCAGTATTTTTAAAAAAGAAACCTCTGAAAGTAGAGAAGTATGATATTATCGGTTTGATATCGGTATCAGCTGATGAACATAAAATACCTAAAATACATTTAAACTGTGTTTCTGAATAAATAAAGCGGTCATGAAGTCATTAGCAGGTTTTGATTTAAAGGTCAGGAGCTAAAGCTCACATAAAATAAAAAAAATCACAAACATGACACTTGTAAATTAAATAATTATATATATATATATATATATATATATATATATATATATATATATATATATATATATATATATATATATATATATATATATATATATATATATATATATATATATATATATATATATATATATATATATATTTTTTTTTTTTTTTTTTTTTTTTTTTTTTCGTTAATGTGTAACATGTTTTTTTTTTTTTTTTTTTTTTTTTTTACAAATTATGAGCGCTAAAATATTTTCCGAATTTTTACAACTCTTTTGCTTTAGTCCAGGAGAGATTTGGTGCCGTTTCCAGACAAAAGGGAATATATCGGTATCGGCCAAAATGAGTTTAAAAATCCTATTAAATATCGGCAAAAATCTACTATGGTGCATCCCTATTTAAAAGCAATATGATTGTCTCTAATAACTCAAGCATTGCATCTGAGCATGAATCACTGGTAATATGCAGCACATTCAGCATGTTAATAGTTAAATGATAGCATCCCAACACATCCTATATTAGATTAATCAGATATGAGTGCAGCTAACCCAGACTTCACTGTGACTTCGAAGCCTCTTCTCACATGCTGTGTCCAATCAGAGCTCAGTTTGCTGTGCTGTGTTCACACAGAGTCTGCTGCGTGAGGTGCATCAGGAGGGCATGCAGGTGCTGTCTCTGACCGAGCTCCCGCTGACCGAAGCTGATCCACCTCCTCAGAGCAGAGAGAGAGAAAACACCGCCCTCATCAACACCATCCAGTCTCTACAGCTCCTCATCAGCACACTGCAGACACACACACAGGTGAACACAGACACACACACACACACAGAGGTGAACACAGACATGCACACACACAGACACACACACACAGACACACACACAGAGGTGAACACAGACATGCACACACACAGACACACACACACACACACACACACAGAGGTGAACACACACACACAGACACTCAGGTGAACACACACGCACAGAGGTGAACACAGACACACACACACAGACACAAACACACACAGACACACACACACATACACACACACAGAGGTGAACACACACACACAGACACTCAGGTGAACACACACGCACAGAGGTGAACACAGACACACACACACAGACAAAAACACACACAGACACACACACACATACACAGAGGTGAACACAGACACACACACACACACACAGACACAAACACGCACACACACAGACACACACATAGAGGTGAACACAGACACACACACACACAGACACAAACACACACAGACACACACACACATACACAGAGGTGAACACAGACAGACACACACACACACACATAGAGGTGAACACAGACACACACACACACAGACACAAACACACACAGACACACACACACATACACAGAGGTGAACACAGACACAAACACGCACACACACATAGAGGTGAACACAGACACACACACACACAGACACAAACACACACAGACACACACACACACATACACAGAGGTGAACACAGACACAAACACGCACACACACATAGAGGTGAACACAGACACACACACACACAGACACACACACACATACACAGAGGTGAACACAGACACACACACACACACACACACACAGACACAAACACGCACACACACAGAGGTGAACACAGACACAGACACACACATAGAGGTGAACACAGACACACACACACACACACAGACACAAACACGCACACACACATAGAGGTGAACACAGACACACACACACACAGACACAAACACACACAGACACACACACACACATACACAGAGGTGAACACAGACACAAACACGCACACACACAGACACAAACACGCGCACACACACAGACACACACACACACAGACACAAATACACACAGACACAAACACACACAGACACAAACACAAGCACACACAGAGGTGAACACAGACACACAGACACTCAGGTGAACACACACACACGCACAGAGGTGAACACAGACACACACACACAGACACAGACACAAACACACACACACATACACAGAGGTGAACACAGACACACACACACACACACACACACACAGACACAAACACGCACACACACAGACACACACATAGAGGTGAACACAGACACACAGACACTCAGGTGAACACACACACACGCACAGAGGTGAACACAGACACACACACACAGACACAGACACAAACACACACACACATACACAGAGGTGAACACAGACACACACACACACACACACACACACACACAGACACAAACACGCACACACACAGAGGTGAACACAGACACACAGACACTCAGGTGAACACACACACACGCACAGAGGTGAACACAGACACACACACACAGACACAGACACAAACACACACACACATACACAGAGGTGAACACAGACACACACACACACACACACACACACAGACACAAACACGCACACACACAGACACACACATAGAGGTGAACACAGACACACACAGACACAGACACAAACACGCACACACACAGACACACACATAGAGGTGAACACAGACACACACACAGACACACACATAGAGGTGAACACAGACACACACACACAGACACAAACACGCACACACACAGACACACACATAGAGGTGAACACAGACACACACACACACAGACACAAACACAAGCACACATAGAGGTGAACACAGACACACACACACACAGACACACACATAGAGGTGAACACAGACACACACACAGACACACACATAGAGGTGAACACTGACACACACACACACATACACAGAGGTGAACACAGACACACACACAGACACAAACACGCACACACACAGACACACACATAGAGGTGAACACAGACACACACACACACAGACACAAACACAAGCACACACAGAGGTGAACACAGACACACAGACACTCAGGTGAACACACACACACGCACATACACAAAGGTACACACAGACACAAACACACACAGACACAAACACACACAGACACAAACACAAGCACACACAGAGGTGAACACAGACACACAGACACTCAGGTGAACACACACACACGCACAGAGGTGAACACAGACACACACACACAGACACAGACACAAACACACAAACACATACACAGAGGTGAACACAGACACACACACACACAGACACAAACACGCACACACACAGACACACACATAGAGGTGAACACAGACACACACACACACACACAGACACAAACACGCACACACACAGACACACACATAGAGGTGAACACAGACACACACACACACAGACACAAACACACACACACACACATACACAGAGGTGAACACAGACACACACACAGACACAGACACACACAGACACACACACAGACACACACACAGAGGTGAACACAGACACAAACACACACAGACACAAACACACACAGACACAAACACAAGCACACACAGAGGTGAACACAGACACACAGACACAAACACACACACACACATACACAGAGGTACACACAGACACAAACACACACAGACACAAACACACACAGACACAAACACAAGCACACACAGAGGTGAACACAGACACACAGACACTCAGGTGAACACACACACATGCACAGAGGTGAACACAGACACACACACACAGAGGTGAACACAGACACACAGACACTCAGGTGAACACACACACATGCACAGAGGTGAACACAGACACACACACACATACACAGACACAAACACACACACACACAGAGGTGAACACAGACACACACACACAGACACAGACACAAACACACACACACACAGAGGTGAACACAGACACAAACACGCACACACACAGACACACACATAGAGGTGAACACAGACACACACACACACACACATACACAGAGGTGAACACAGACACACACACACAGACACAGACACAAACACGCACACACACAGACACACACACAGAGGTGAACACAGACACACACTAACCAAGTGATAAAGACCAAAAATACTCTACATTAAAAAAAAAGATAATAATGAATGCAAGAGTAATAAAGTAAATAAAATACTAATTCAAATCATAAAAAAAAATATTAATATTTTTTTTAAATGTAGGACTAAATAAAGAATGTATTGTATCAGTGCATTTGTTCATTTCTGTTCCTGTAGTAGTTTCTAATGTATCTGTGTGTGGCTCCGCCTCCAGCGCTAGTTGAGACGTGTGTGTGTTCTGTGTGTGTAGGTGGATGTGGACTGGAGAGCAGAGCTGCTTTCAGCCGTCCAGCAGGTGTTTGTTCAGGAGCGAGAC
>NC_081762.1:1476453-1496453 GCF_963082965.1 Carassius carassius
TACAGACAAAGAAAACCACCGCCGAGAGCGTGAGTGAACCAGTGAATCAATCAATGAATCAGTTACAGACAAAGAAAACCACCGCAGATAGTGTGAGTGAACCAGTAAATCAATGAATGAATCAATTACAGACAAAGAAAACCACCGCAGAGAGCGTGAGTGAACCAGTAAATCAATGAATGAATCAGTGAGTGAATCAATTACAAACAAAGAAAACTTCCACCGAGTGTGAGTGAACCAATGAATCAGTGAGTGAATCAATTACAAACAAAGAAAACTTCCACCGAGTGTGAGTGAACCAATGAATCAGTGAGTGAATCAATAACAAACAAAGAAAACCTCCACCGAGTGTGAGTGAACCAATGAATCAGTGAGTGAATCAATTACAAACAAAGAAAACCTCCACCGAGTGTGAGTGAACCAATGAATCAGTGAGTGAATCAATTACAAACAAAGAAAACCTCCACCGAGTGTGAGTGAACCAATGAATCAGTGAGTGAATCAATTACAAACAAAGAAAACCTCCACCGAGTGTGAGTGAACCAATGAATCAGTGAGTGAATCAATTACAAACAAAGAAAACCTCCACCGAGTGTGAGTGAACCAATGAATCAGTGAGTCAGTTACAGAACCAAACCACTGCTGACAGCGTGAGTGAACAAATGAATCAGGCAGTTAATGAATGAATCAGTGAATCAATTACAGACAAAATAAAACCACCGCCGAGAGTGTGAGTGAACCAGTGAATCAATCAGTGAATCAATTACAGACAAAGAAAACCACCGCCGAGAGCGTGAGTGAACCAGTGAATCAATCAATGAATCAATTACAGACAAAGAAAACCACCGCCGAGAGCGTGAGTGAACCAGTGAATCAATCAATGACAGACAAAGAAAACCACCGCAGAGAGCGTGAGTGAACCAGTAAATCAATGAATGAATCAGTGAGTGAATCAATTACAAACAAAGAAAACTTCCACCGAGTGTGAGTGAACCAATGAATCAGTGAGTGAATCAATTACAAACAAAGAAAACCTCCACCGAGTGTGAGTGAACCAATGAATCAGTGAGTCAGTTACAGAACCAAACCACTGCTGACAGCGTGAGTGAACAAATGAATCAGGCAGTTAATGAATGAATCAGTGAATCAATTACAGACAGAATAAAACCAGCGCCGAGAGTGTGAGTGAACCAGTGAATCAATCAGTGAATCAATTACAGACAAATAAAACCACCACCGAGAGTGTGAGTGAACCAGTGAATCAATCAGTGAATCAATTACAGACAAATAAAACCACCGCCGAGAGCGTGAGTGAACCAGTGAATCAATCAATGAATCAATTACAGACAAAGAAAACCACCGCAGAGAGCGTGAGTGAACCAGTGAATCAATCAGTGAATCAATTACAGACACAGAAAACCACCGCCGAGAGCGTGAGTGAACCAGTGAATCAATCAATGAATCAATTACAGACACAGAAAACCACCGCCGAGAGCGTGAGTGAACCAGTGAATCAATCAATGAATCAATTACAGACAAAGAAAACCACCGCAGAGAGTGTGAGTGAACCAGTGAATCAATCAGTGAATCAATTACAGACAAAGAAAACCACCGCCGAGAGCGTGAGTGAACCAGTGAATCAATCAATGAATCAATTACAGACACAGAAAACCACCGCAGAGAGCGTGAGTGAACCAGTGAATCAATCAGTGAATCAATTACAGACACAGAAAACCACCGCCGAGAGCGTGAGTGAACCAGTGAATCAATCAATGAATCAATTACAGACACAGAAAACCACCGCCGAGAGCGTGAGTGAACCAGTGAATCAATCAGTGAATCAATTACAGACACAGAAAACCACCGCCGAGAGCGTGAGTGAACCAGTGAATCAATCAATGAATCAATTACAGACACAGAAAACCACCGCCGAGAGCGTGAGTGAACCAGTGAATCAATCAATGAATCAATTACAGACAAAGAAAACCACCGCAGAGAGTGTGAGTGAACCAGTGAATCAATCAGTGAATCAATTACAGACAAAGAAAACCACCGCCGAGAGCGTGAGTGAACCAGTGAATCAATCAATGAATCAATTACAGACACAGAAAACCACCGCCGAGAGCGTGAGTGAACCAGTGAATCAATCAATGAATCAATTACAGACAAAGAAAACCACCGCTGAGAGCGTGAGTGAACCAGTGAATCAATCAATGAATCAATTACAGACAAAGAAAACCACCACAGAGAGCGTGAGTGAACCAGTGAATCAATCAATGAATCAATTACAGACAAAGAAAACCACCACAGAGAGCGTGAGTGAACCAGTAAATCAATGAATGAATCAGTGAGTGAATCAATTACAAACAAAGAAAACTTCCACCGAGTGTGAGTGAACCAATGAATCAGAGGGTGAATCAATTACAAACAAAGAAAACCTCCACCGAGTGTGAGTGAACCAATGAATCAGTGAGTGAATCAATTACAAACAAAGAAAACCTCCACCGAGTGTGAGTGAACCAATGAATCAGTGAGTGAATCAATTACAAACAAAGAAAACCTCCACCGAGTGTGAGTGAACCAATGAATCAGTGAGTCAGTTACAGAACCAAACCACTGCTGACAGCGTGAGTGAACAAATGAATCAGGCAGTTAATGAATGAATCAGTGAATCAATTACAGACAGAATAAAACCAGCGCTTGAGAGTGTGAGTGAACAAGTTAAAGAATCGAACACTCAATTGGTGAATCAGTTACAGACAAAAGAAATCAACCACAATGTGAATGTTATCTGTTATGTTTCTGTAACTGTGTTTTTCTCTGGTTCTGTAGGAGTGGTGTTAGGTGTTCGTACACATGATGTTGTTGTTGTTGTGGTTGAACAGAGCTGGATGGGTGCTGGTGCGGAGCGTCAGGAGCTGCTGGTGTTCTCTAGCGAGCGAGACTCGTGGACTCAGGAGAGGAATCGTTTGGAGAAGTGTCTCCGTCAGGCCGAGGCCGAGCTGAGCCGTCTGAGAGCAGAGAATCGCTCCGAAACACTGCGGGATCTGACCGGAGCCGATCTGGACACCACGGCCCTCAGGGTGAGCGCTAGCATCCAGCCATCACACTTCCTGATACTCATACTCCAGAGCTGTACAACACACACAAGAGCGCAACTTTTAACTGTAATGGAAGAATACAAAATCTCTGGTAATTTAAAATATGCATAAATTAGATACATCAGTGTCCAAATCAAATATAATTAGCACAGTGCTGTTACTAAGAAATTCTAGTAAAACTTTTTATAATATTCAGTGCTGTCAAGCGATTAATCGCATCCAAAATAAAGGTTTTTGCACATAGTATATGTGTGTACTGTGAATATTTATTATGTATATATAAATACACACTCATATAATATACATGTAGAAAATATTTACATGTATATATTTCTTTTCATATAAATTATATCATATATAAACATTATATAAATGTAACATTTTATATATATATTGTATGTGTGTGTACTTATATATACATAATAAATATTCACAGTACACATGTATACTATGTGCAAAAACCTTTATTTTGGATGCGATTAATCGCTTGACAGCACTAATATTATATTACATAATATAACACAATATAATGAACAATACATTATATGGGTCAAAATTATAATTTTTTCTTTTATGCTAAAAATCATTAGGATATTTAGTAAAGATCATGTTCCATGAAGATATTTAGTAAATTACGTATCAGAAATATATCATAACTTCATTTGTGATTAGTAATATGCATTGCTAAGAACTTCATCTGAACAACTTTAAAGATGATTTTCTCAATATTTAGATGTTTTTGCTCCCTCAGATTCCAGATTTTCAGATAGTTGTATCCCGAACAAACCAGACATCAACGGAGAGATGATTTATTCAGCTTCAGATGATGCATGATCTTAATTTTGACTGGTTTTGTGCGGCAGGGTCACACATTAGACCCTAAAACTCAGTTTGACCATTAAAAGGAGTCCAGAAAATAAATCTAAAAATATGTCTTTCCTTCGCCGTCTGTCTGATTAGAGGATGTATGGGAAGTACCTGCGCTCCGAGGGCTTCCGGAAGGCCCTGATCTATCAGAAGAAGTATCTCCTGCTGCTGCTGGGAGGATTCCAGGAGTGTGAGCAGGCCACGCTGTCTCTGATCGCCCGCATGGGCGGCTTCCCTTCACACACCTGTCTGGAGTCTGTGAGCCGTCAGAGCAGGGGCTTCACACGCTTCAGATCAGCCGTACGCGTCTGCATCGCCCTCTCCAGGTACACACACACACAAATACACACACACTTATACACGCGCACACACACACACACACAAATACACACAAACACACGCACGCACACACACACGCACACACACACAAATACACACACACAAATACACACAAATACGCACACACGCACACACACGCACACACACGCACACACACACACAAACACACACACACACACACAAATACACACAAACACGCACACACACACAAATACACACAAACACACACACACACACACAGACACACACACACACACACACACACACACAAATACACACAAACACGCACACACACACAAATACACACAAACACACACACACACACACACACACACACAGACACACACACACACACACAAATACACACAAACATGCACAAACACGCACACACATACACACACTTATACACACACATTTTTGCATCGCCCCAGTGTGGGAATCCCTCTGTTGAAGTATCTGAGTTCACAGAGTCATTAGTGAGGTGTTTGAGGTTCGTTCTTCAGATTCTCTGGGTCTGGATGTGATGTAGGTGTATGGTGTAGTGGACACTGATGCTGGATGAACTCTGTCTCCTGCAGGATGAGGTTTCTGGTGAAGCGCTGGCAGAGAGCATCTCAGATCACCAGCAGAAACTGTCTCGCTCAGATCACTGATGTGAGGAGCGAGTCGTCGTATCTTCAGACCGGCGCTCTGGAGGTGTTCAGAGAGAGACGAGCGTCCAGCCGAGGACGCACAGGACGAGACTCGATCCAGCACAGGTGCAAACCATCACCACTCCTGACACAACATCCCGCAAACACCACACAACAAAGAGCAGCTTCACAAAGAACACCAATAACGATCAGATATGATCAGAAAAGACCAAATGATTCTCTCAAAAGTCACTGTTGTAATGAGCGAGTCATTGAATCATTCATTCTGCTGATTTGTTCAGATATCTGATTCACTTAGAAACAAAGCAAGTGACCGTCTTTTTGAGTGAGTCATTGAATCATTGACTGGATTCGTTCAGACAGCTGATTTATTTAGAATCAAATCGTCTTTATGAATGAGTCATTGAATCATTGACACTCGATTCATTTACATTTCAATTTAGTCATTTAGCTGACGTTTTTATCCAAAGTGAATTACAAATAAGGACAATAGAAGCAGTCAAAATAAATAAACGAACAATGATACCCAAGTGCTTTAACAAATCTCAGTTAGCTTAACACAGTACACAATTCATTCAGAAACGAATCAAGTAAATGTCATTATGAATGAATCACTGAATCATTTACTTGATTCATTCAAACGGTTGATTTATTTAGAAACAAATCAAGGGACCGTCTTTATGAATCAATCATTGACTCACTTGTTTCATGCAGATGTCTAATTCATTCAGAAACGAATCAAGTAATTGTCTTTCTGAATGAGTCACAGAATCTTTGACTGGATTTGTTCAGATGGCTGTGTGATTCTCTCTATGAACGAGTCGGTCATGTTTCTGGTGTCTGTGTCTGCAGGCTTCACTCGGTGGCCGGTGACGGAGGTTTGCTGTGTTCACACCTGCAGAACTACGACCCTGACCGCGCTCTGACCGACTACATCTCTCGTCTGGAGGCTCTGCACAGACGTCTGGGGAGTGTGACCACAGGTAACCACTGCAACGTGCCTGTCCCTTTAAATCCTGCAGCTCTTAAAGAGACAGAGCGCATCTAGGCGACGCTCTCCACTGACTCTGTATTACAGGAAGCTGCCACAGTGTCATTTCTGACTAATAATAAAAAACACTACTTCTGTAATATCACTAAGACATATTCAAGGACTAGCCTTGGTTTCATTAATAAAGCTGATTGAAGTGTTTTGTTTCTGCAGGTTCCTCTTCGTACGCTCAGACGTTTGGAGTCAGACGATGAAGCTCTTGATTCACTTGCCTTCTCTTACAAACCTGTACTGCTCTGTGGGACCAAACCCAGGCGTGAGTGTGTGAGTGTGTGTGTGTGTGTGCACTAGTTCTCCTTCATCTGTTGCTCAAGGACAGCGATAATGTTCCTGTGTGTGTGTGGAATATTAGTTTCCTGCTCAGAAACACTAATGAAGCGTCCTCGTCAAGGCTTGGAGCTCGTCTCGCTGTCATCAGATGTTTTATTCTCTCGCTCTCATCGACAGCTGTACAAGACATATTTTTGTAAAGGAAGGAACTTTGGATTTTATGGTTTTTTTGCCTGAAATAAAAATTAATATAATATTTGAAAAAGACCTTTGACTCTCTTCTCTTTTTCTGTGTCCTGGTTAATTGTTTTTGATTTTTTTTAGTATGTTACTGTATGTAATAATAATTTATGCATGACTATGGACTAAAAATGGTCTTTTTAACACTTTATTCTGTAAACCATGTATACTCTCAGTCAACTTGTCAATAGAAATCACTTAATTTATTGGTTAATCAATGATTCAAAAATGTATTTTATTGCATCAGGAGAACAAAACATTTATTGTTATATCAATAATCACTGATTTTTTTACTTGTTTTATGAGCTAAATATGTATTTCATGATGACCCACTGTTATTTAATGCTTAAATAAGTATTTAAAAGTTACATTTTAAAGTTAAATGTTGTATATTATTATTATTATTGATATGTCATGCATGTATGTTTATACATATATTAAATTTGTAATGAGTTTCAATAACTCCTGGCCTCTAAACACTATTAAATCTGCTCTTTGACTGTTCTCAAACTAAATGTGCTTTTTTTTGTTTTGTTTACAGAGTAATACACACACAGCAGGGGTACGAGAAAATAAACAAACATACACAATGATAAATAAAATAAAGAAATAAAACTAAAAACATCAAAATAATGAGCAAAAATCAAAATCATTCTCCTGTTTCGTAACTCGGGAACAACGTGGCTGAAGTATTATTCATGAGCTGAAAGTTTCACTAATTTATTTATTGTATTTTTATTCTTAAGAAACATTTTTGTAACATTTAAGTAATGAAAACTGGACCGTTTAACCTTCTTAGAATAATACGAATTAAATCAGCATTTTTTTTTTCACAATTTTATAAATGGCAAAGTCTAATGTAAGTACGTTTCTAAAGTTTATTGACTGTAACTCAACAGTCAATATTAAAATAAGAAAATAAAAATATTGTATCGGATAAATATGAATAAAATAAACAATAAAGTTCTTAACTTAGGTTTATCTAAGAGATGTTAGAAATACTACAGAAATTTTGTAAAAATCTAAAAATACAACACCGCATAATCTTCACTGTATCAATTACATTTTTGATTAATATTGACAAGATTAGGCAGAACATTATCACTTTAAAACATGATACACGGTTTTCATAACATTGAGAGAAAACGTTGGTAAAATTGTAAATTATTCGTATAAATATTAAAACAGATGATATTATTTAAGAAGTGTTTTTATCTGTCCGCGTCTCTTCATCCGGGTCTTCTGAGGGGCGACTGATTGGCGGAGACGCAGCGCGCGGAAGCGGGAAACGCAAACACACACAGTGAGGCATGTCTCGACGCGACGCGACCGAGGGCGGATTTAAACAAGTCTTCGCGATCCTGCGCTCGTTATATCCGCGTGTTCAGACATTGGAGGAGTTCGCAGACGGGCTCGTGTTCTCTGATGGACGGAAACCGGTTCTTCTTGATGAAAATGACGGCGCGCGATTTCAAAAACTCGCTGGAGGACTGCTTATATGCGCGCGCACGCCACCGCAGCAGCTGCGCGTGCCCGCACAGGTACCAAACACACATGTTTGACTTCAGTTATTTTTACATCAATCATAATAATACATCTTTCTGTAGCAATTCACCGGACCGAAATCGCTTTGTCATTGTTTACAAAAAACTTATAACGTTACATCTACCGTAACTGACTACTCGACATTACTGCGTGTTTAATACAAAGAATCATAAAACATACAGACCGTGCTATTTGACGTGGACTTAATGTAATATTATGTTTTTTGCATTTTGCATATGGTACCATGGTATTCTGTTACGTACCCTGGATTAACATGGTATTACTGTACATGTATTACATGTATTCTGTTATATTTTTTCTAGGAAATTATGTAAAATTGGTTAAATATACATCAGAACATTTTCATTCATCAGATCATACATTTCTTGCACTTTTCCAATTGATGTCCCTCACAATTTTTGGTTCACAGAATTAACATTAACATTATTTTATGGTTGTTAAAACTAAAAAGTTCTTTCTCACCAATTCCAAAAATAACCAGTTATACTATATATATATATATACACACACACACACACCAAATCTCAAGGTCCTCGTATTTGTTGTTGCAAGTTGTTGGAATATTACTAATTCTGCTAAATGTGACTTTAAATTATGAAAAAATAAAGACATAAACATCATTATTTTCTGTATAGCTGCTTTGTTTCAGTGTGTAATATAAAAAAGCGCTGTACAAAAAAAAAAAGTTACTCACAACTTTTTTCCTTAAATACTATAAACGCACAATTCTAAGGAACAAATAAGACCAGAATTGTGAAATATAGACTAAAATCTATATTAAAAAAGTGAGTTACCAAGTCGCTTTTTACATTTATTATTTTTTGCTGTGGTCGAAAACAAAAACAGAATTTTGAGATGTTTATCAGAATTCTTAGAAACAAATGCAGAATTACAAGATTTACACTTTTTGTATGAGAGGAATTGCGAGAAAAAAATAAATTTGTGAGTTAAAAAGTCACAATTACCTTTTTTATTCCATGGCAGCTTCAGAATTATCTCGCAATTTTAAATCTACATTTTGAGAAAAAAGTCAGAATTGTGAGATGTAAACTTTGAATTGTGATAAAAACCTAGAATTCTCAAGAGAAAAAAAGTCAGAATTGCCAGAGGGAAATGAAGTCATAATTCTGTGTTTATATATTTTATTTGAACAATTTCCATATTGTGAGATAAAGTACAATTACTTGTGGAATTAATTTTTTTTTATTAATGTTGTCTTGCATCCAAAATAAAAGTTTTTGTTTGCATAAATTATATGTGTTTTCTGAGTATATTTATTATGTGTGTATATATATATATATATATATATATATATATATATATATATATATACACACACATGCATGTATACATTTAAGAAAAATTTAATTGTTGTATATGAAATATATTTATAATCTAAATTATATGAATATAGATAGCCTATAGACATGTAATTACTTTCAAAATATATACTGTATGTGTGTGTGTTTATATATACATAATATACACAGAACATACACATAATTTATGCAAACAAAAACTTTTATTTTGGATGCGATTAATCGCGACTAATTTTTAGTTTTGTGGCAGAAACACATTTCTATACAATGCTCTATTTAGTTTTGGTCTAATTTAGTAAAAATATTATAAATATTTAAACAGAAATGGATGTAAGAATTCGTTTAATGTCTGATTTCAGCTTAGCACGCTGCCGGAGGTTTTGGCGTTCACGCTAAACCACATCAAGCGGAAGAAGATGAGGAACGTGCTGGGATTCGGCTATCAGTGCAACGACGTGACAGCTTGTTCGGACCCCTTCCGTTTCCATGGCGATGTTTCGCAGACAGCCGCCTCCATCAGCACCAGCGAGCTCTGGAAGCGGATCAACGAGCGTCTGGGGACAGAAGTCACGCGATACCTGCTTCAGGATTGCGCAGTGTTTACCACCGTCCCGCCGTCTTGTTTGCTGCAGGTGTGCGGCGAGCCTGTGTACGATCTTCTGCTGCCGCGCACCTGGTCCGGATTCTTCCTGGACCGCACCGCTACTCAAACATCGTCCGGCGTGACGCGACAAACTCCCGTCGGCATCGCCCGGAAGAAAGTCGCGAGAGACGATAAGAAAACTTTTTCCAAAAAGAGAGCGAGAGAGGAGGAAACGGACGACAAACTGGAAGATCGTCCGATTGTAAAGAAGCGACGACTGACGGTGGATGAAACCGACGGTTCCTTAATTGCACGAAACCCTGAAAGTCACGGATCACGGAGCTGGAAACCCGCGGATCAATGTCCTCCTCGACCGTCGCGCTGTTCCATCCGCGTTTTGAGTATGCTTTATGGTGGGCGTGGCTTGAAGGGCTTCCTGCTTAACAGGAAACTGAAAGCAGGTGTGGGCGGGGCTAGACGGCTGCAGGGGGCAGATCTTGTGCGCATCATTTTTCTCCAATCAGATTCCAACATGTTTGATGGACAGGTTAAGTTTAGAAAGCTTCCCAAGCGTTTCTTCGCAATGGTTCCCTTGTTTGCTCGGCTCTTGCGGCAGCACAGGAAGTGCCCGTATACTCTCTTCCTGCGCAGGAAGTGCTCGGTGAATGCAGAGACGGAGGAAATGGAGACGCTGCTGAAGTCACACTTGTCGCCTTACAGGGTGTATCTGTTCGTGAGGGAGTGTTTGCGATACGTTGTTCCCGAGGAACTCTGGGGATCCCAGGAAAACCAGCTCCACTTCCTGTCCAACGTGAAGAACTTCCTGCGTCTTGGGAAGTTTGAGCGTCTCCCATTGGTTCAGCTGGTGTGGAAGATGAAGGTCAAGGCCTGCCATTGGCTGGGGCTCAAGAAACGTGCGTCTTTTTTATTCTCTATTTCGTAACTTTGGTTGTTTAAAGCAAAGCAGATTGGATTTTTTTTTATTATTATTGTTATTTAATTTTTGTATAATGCAGGATTTATATCATTAATTAAAAATAAAACCATAATAAATTCTTATTTTAATTTAGTGTATGTTGAAGTACAAACATAGCAAATATGAAATAAATTAAAAATAAAAATCTAGCTATAATAAAAAAAATTAATAACCAAATAGTAATGGGAAAATCAAAGGCAAACAAAATTATGAAACCCTGAACTAAAATTAAAATGAATGCAAAAAAAAATATTAAAACATCTAATTCAAAATATTAACAAAAACTATAATAGTAAAATAACAACAGATGGTCAGGTCTCAAATACAAGGTTAGTATAGTTAACTAAAACTAACATAAAAATACATTACTTAAAATAAATAATAACTGACATAAAAACTATATAAAAATCCTTAAAATATTTTAGCTATTTTCTAAGGTAGCATTTTTCATTTTTGAAAAGCTAACGTAGAAGTTCTATATAGAACTAATAGCTAAAACGTACTCGGTTACTAAACTTAACCTCGGTTCTCTCCAGAAGAGCGGACGAGTACTGCGTCTTAGCTAAGACGCTAGTCTCTTTTCACGAAATACTGAAGCAAAAAATTATCCTTAATTTTGTATTTTTGTAAAGCGCATTTGCAGCAGTACACAGCCATAGGCTTCGCTTCGCGCCCTTCTTGCCACTTCCCGCCGAAACGGGTGTGGCCCAAACTATAAAAGGAGCTCGAAAAGGCTGACTCACCTGATTTATTTCATCGCCGAAGCGAACCAGAGTGAATCGTGCACACGGCAGAGAACGCAGTACTCGTTCGCTCTTCTAGAGAGAACCGAGGTTACGTTTAGTAACCGAGTATGTTCTCTTAAGAGAGCTCTCTCGTACTGCGTCTTAGCTAAGACGCTACGGGAACCCAATGCAAAACGCCGTGCGCGCAGGGATCACACACCAATAAACCTGAAGCAATGCCCAGGATTTACAGTGCACAGTCACCTGAGGGACTCACAGAGAGTCCAGGACAGGAAAGGGGGAAAGCCCTCCGTCCCATATCTAGCAGCATCCGTAGATGCGGCAATATGACATCACACAGCCGCGGCAAAGCCTGACCAATGTGGCAATGCGGGTCTTACGCAATACTACCCATATAACAGTCGGCAGCGCATAGCGCTCGTGAACTCAGAATTCCCCTCAGGGCCCTGATTCGACTATACTGACAACAGCCTTGCTTGCAAGGCGGGAACCTCCAGGTTATAGAACCTGATAAATGTAGACGGCGAGGCCCAACCTGCCGCCATACATATACCCTGCAAGGAGATCCCAGTAGACCACGCCCACGACGAGGCGACGCCTCTTGTGGAGTGTGCTCTGACGCCCAACGGGCACTGAAGGCCCCTGGAAGCGTAAGCTAACGCTATGGCGTCAACTATCCATCTGGATAGAGTCTGTCTCGAAACAGCCATTCCCTTGGAATGCCCACCGAACGAGACAGACAGCTGCTCCGTCTGCCGAAAGGCAGCAGAGCGAGACACATAAGCTCTTAAAACCCTGATAGGGCAAAGAAGACTCGAGTCTCTATCCTCTTCTGACCCCGGCAGGGCGGACAGGGCAATAACCTGGGCCCGAAACGGCTTGTTGAGGGATTTCGGCACATAACCGTGCCTAGGTTTGAGTATGACCCTTGAGTCATTAGGCCCAAACTCCAAGCACGACTGGCTCACCGAGAGTGCGTGCAAATCACCCACACGCTTCACCGAAGCTAGAGCCAACAAGAATACTGTCTTGAACGACAGATGCTGAAGGCTAACCGATTGGATAGGCTCAAAAGGGGGACCCTTCATGGCCTCCAAAACCGCCGCGAGGTCCCACATAGGGACTGACGAAGATCTGGGAGGATTCAGCCTCCTAGCTCCTCTGAGGAACCGGATGACCAAATCATTCCTTCCTATTGACTGACCGAGCGCTGTTTCAGAAAACGCTGCGATGGCCGCCACATAAACTTCGAGCGTGGATGGGGCTCTGCCCTTATCCAACAACTCCTGTAGGAAGGAGAGAACCTCCGTCACCTCACAACTAAGGGGTGAATATCCTCGAGCTGTGCACCAGCTGGAGAACACCGACCACTTCGAGGCATACAGACGTCGTGTCGACGGAGGTCTAGCCTGAGTGATGGTATTCAGCACTCCCACTGCGAGATCAGCGGGTAACCGTTGAGCGCCCACACATGGAGGGACCACAACTCCGGTTGAGGGTGCCAAATCGAGCCCCTGGCCTGCGAGAGGAGGTCCCTCCTCAACGGTACTGGCCACGGGGCGACATCTGCTAACTGCATCAAATCTGGGAACCATGGTTGGTTCTTCCAAGGAGGTGCTACAAGCAGTATTGAACAACTCGTTTCTCTCACCCGTTCTATCACCTGCGGAAGGAGGGAGACGGGAGGGAAAGCATAAAGCGGGCAGCACGGCCATTCCCGTGACAGCGCGCTTTCGTTCTTGGAAAAGAACGCAGGGCAGTGAGCGTTTTCGTGGGACGCGAAGAGGTCCACCTCCGCCCTGCCAAATCTCTCCCACAACAGCCGGACTGTTTGCGGGTGTAGAGACCATTCGCCCGTAGGAACATTGCCTCTGGACAGCCTGTCTGGACCCAGATTCTGTAGCCCAGGAACATGCACTGCCCTCAGCGAACGCACGTTGCGCTGAGCCCAAACCAGGAGGCGTTCCGCTAGCCTGTACAGGTTTCATGACCCGAGACCGCCCTGGCGATTTATGTAGGACACCAAAGACATGTTGCCCGAACGGACTAAGACGTGGTGATCCTTGATATGGGGACAAAAGCGCATCAGCACGTTCTCCACTGCCAGCATTTCCAGACAGTTGATATGATGGAGCTTTTCCCGTTCTGACCATAGGCCAAAGGACGGTCTGCCCTCGAGCAGCGCTCCCCATCCCGAAGTGGAGGCGTCCGTTGACACCATCTTCACATTCGGGGAAGTCCCCAGGCTTACACCTGATCGGTACCAGCCGTTCGCTGTCCAAGGTGCCAGAGCTGTGACACAGCTCTGATTGACCTTGAGATGCAGCCGGCCAGACGCCCACGCTCTGCGCGGCACCCGCGTCTTCAGCCAGAACTGCAGGGGGCGCATGCGAAGCAGGCCCAGCTGTAGAGCCGGAGATGCTGAGGCCTTGAGGCCCAGCATCTTCTGACAGTGTTTGAGCGACACGGTCGCGCCGCAGCGGAAAGAACTTGCTGCGCGCTGAATGCCCATCACGCGCTGTGGTGACAGCCGCGCCGTCATGGAACACGAGTTCAGAACTATACCCAGAAAACAGAATCGTCTGACTGGGGTTCAGCGAACTCTTCGCCCAATTGACACTGAGGTCGAGCTTCTCGAGGTAATCGAGTAAAACGGCCCTTTGCTCCACGAGCTCCGCTCGTGATCGGGCCAGAACCAGCCAGTCGTCCAAATAATCCAGCACTCGCATGCCTCTGAGTCTGAGAGGAGCGAGCGCTGCATCCATGCACCTCGTAAACGTACGAGGAGCCACGGAGGACTGTAAACTGGTATGCCTGGCCCTCAAAGGCGAATCTCAAATATCGCCTGTGGTTTGACGCTATCTGTATTTGAAAATACGCCTCCCTCAGATCTATTGACATGAACCAGTCCCCTCTGCGAATCTGCGCGAGGAGTTTCCTGGCCGTAAGCATTTTGAAACTGCGTTTCATCAATGCCTTGTTCAGCTGTCTTAGATCAGGTATGGGCCTGAGAACCCCGTCTCTCTTGGGCACCAGAAAGTATCTGCTGTACATCCCCCCCTCGCTTTGAGCTTGAGACACAGGCTCTACAGCCCCTTTGCTCAACAGTTTTGATATTTCGGCCCGAAGTATGTGTGCTACTTCTGTTTTGACCGTAGTTTCGACGCGCGCTGAAAAGCGCGGAGGGCGTCGAAAAAACTGTAGCGAGTAGCCTCTCTTTATAATGCCTAGCACCCAATCCGAAACCCCTGGAAGCGCTGACCATGCATCTGTATGAATGGCTAAGGGCTGGATGCGAAGCGCGCTCTGTTGACCGGGCAATGGCGGCGCTCGGGTGTGCTGCGCATTTGAGGCGGGGAGCGCGCTGATCACAGCGGGCAGATCGCTCCTCCTCGACCCCGTCCCGGCGCTTAACCGACTGGGGGAAGGCTGAGCAGGTCCCGTGGGACTCAATATGTCTGCGAGTAACTGTGGGCTGCATATGTGCACATTTACCACTTTCAACTCGCTGTCTGCCTGTGCAGAGCGTACGTGCACGGGCCTCGTTTCTACAGAAGCCACGCGCCATATGTGACATAGTGTATGTGGGCACTGGGGAGTGGGCACGTTTACTATGCGGCGCGCTCGACCAATCTGTGTCGATCTTATGTGCGCGAGCCCTGTGTGCAGGGCTGTGCTTACATGTGGAGATGGGCACTGAGGAGTGGGCATCATCACTGCATTTATAGCACCATCGGCCGTGGCCGGACGAGCGTGCACGGGTTTTGTTTTTACAGAAACCACATGACGCGTGTGACATAGTAATTGTGGGCACTGAGGGGTAGGCACGCTTACTATGCAGTGTGCGCAATCGACTTGAGTCGCTTTTATGGGCGCAGGCCCTGTGTGAAGGGCTGTGCTTATATGTGGAGATGGGCACTGAGCAGTGGGCATCGTCACTTCATTTATAGCACCATCGGCCGTGGCCGGACGAACGTGCACGGGTTTCGTTTTTACAGAAACCACATGACGCGTGTGACATAGTGATTGTGGGCACTGAGGAGTGGGCACATCTACTATGTAGTGCGCGTGATCGACTTGAGTCGCTTTTATGGGCGCGAGCCCTGTGTGAAGGGCTGTGCTTATATGTGGAGATGGGCACTGAGCAGTGGGCATCGTCACTTCATTTATAGCACCATCGGCCGTGGCCGGGACACCAGAAATTACACCCTTTTCGGGAAATATCTGGGTAGCCATAATAACGGTTTTTGTGTGCAGGCAAGCGGGCAACCGTACAGGCTTGCGCATTGCAAAAGACGCTGAAACTGTCACAATCTCTGGAACTGAAACAGCGGCGCACTTAGGTGAGAGCCCGGCCACAGCAGAACTCGTACACCGGCGCTTTGATGAAGCAGCCATCGTGTGTAGTGCAGACGCAGCGTCATGCAGCATGCATAGATGGCTTTCCTAGGATGGCTTCGGGGCTCCCGGCCTCACCGTAATCCTCTGCCGCGGTCCCCGCGGCGCGGGGCGACGGCCGGTAGAGCGAGAACGGGGGTCTCGAGCTGCGCTGCTGAAGCTGTTGTGATAACGGCTTTTGTGTGCAGGCAAGCGGGCGACTGTGCAGGCTTGCGCGTTGCAGAAAACGCTGAGACAGTCACAATTCATGGAACTGAAACAGCGGCGCTCTTGGGTGAGAGCTCGGCCTTAGCGGAACTCGTACACCTGCGCTTCGATGAAGCAGCCATCGCGAGTAGTGCAGCCGCAGCGTCACACAGCAGGCTTTAGATGGCAACACCGCTTTTGCCGCCGTCCAGCAGAGGGCGGACAAAGGTGCGTCGCTATCGCCTGTTCCACCGGCGGAAGTGACTGGTAGTTCCTGTTTTTAGCATCATCAGTGTGGAGAGTGCTAGTGAGACAGACGAACGAGTTCGCGCTGAATATGGAGCGTTCCAAGCCTTCGCCACCTCTTCGTGAAGCTCAGGAAGAAATGAGGCGGGCTTTGAGAAGTACGCTCATCCGAAAGGGAAATACCATCCAGCCGGGAACGAGAGGGGGGGCGCTGGTGCAGACCACTCGCGGCCGAGACTCATCGCGGCCAACACGAGCATTCGCCCCGGCTCCTTCTCGATGTCAGCTCGTCTGCTGGGCTTCTGAGCAGAAGGCGCGAGATCCTCTGAGCTCGCCCAGCCCTCACTGCCCGAAGCTAGCAGAGAGCGCGTGTCCTCTTCCCCGACGCGGCCCTGAGATCGACTTACTCGGACGACGCGCCGGCAAACAGCGGGCGCTGCCCACCGGGAAGCGATGCAGGGGGGGGGGGGGGGGGCGGTGAAGCAGGGCGAACCGGCGAGCTCGGTTGAGCTGAAGACGGTTCCGGAATCCGCTGGAACCGATGCTTTTACGGTGCCTCAGCGCAGCGGAGAATGCAGGCTCAGAGAAAAAGGCCAGACGAGTCCTCAGAGTCACCATGGCAACAGCTCGCAGTGGGGGCATCCGCCGTCAGCGCCGTCTCGCTTATGGCTGTGTACTGCTGCAAATGCGCTTTACAAAAATACAAAATTAAGGATAATTTTTTGCTTCAGTATTTCGTGAAAAGAGACTTTTCCCGTAGCGTCTTAGCTAAGACGCAGTACGAGAGAGCTCTCGTAAGAGAACTGACATTAAAATTAATAATTAAAAAAACAATAACCTTTTTTATTCAAACTAAAATTGAATTATTAAAAAGATTAATAAAAATTTTTTATATGCAATTGATACTGATAACTGAAATAAAAAGAAAAAAAAAGAAACTTATTTTATATCAGCTACTTTTTCAAAAACAATTAATTTAAGTTGAAGAGCTAAAATAACAAAGCGAATAAAAAAATAAAATTACTAACAAAGACAAAAACACGCAGGAAATGTACTGAAACTAAACTAAAATTAAAATAAACACTAAATATAAATAAAGTATTCATAAAACTGTAGTAATATATCAGTGATATTAAAATAGCATTGGTGTTATATCCATCAGATGGTCTCAAATACAAGGATACAGTAATAAACTAAAATAAAACAAATAATTTTTACTTATAAAAAAAAATAAAAAACTATTTCTGCTAATTTTCATATAACTATAGAATTTAACTAAAACAGAATAAAAAATTAATCAAACATTTAAAAAATAACAAAAACACAACAAAGTTACTTAAATTTACAATAAAAATAAAACATATAAAAAAGACAATCAGATATCTAATAAAAGCTATAATCGTGTATCAGTGAAAGTGAACGGCTGTAGCTGTGTTGTTAACTAGTCCTCCTCCTGCTGGAGCTGCAGGTCAGTGTGCGAGTGAGCACCGCTACAGAGAGTGGATCTGCGGTCAGTTTCTTGGCTGGATGTTGAGCGTCTACGTCATGGGTTTGGTCAAAGCGCTGTTCTACGTCACCGAGAGCATGGGACAGAAACACACGCTGCGCTTCTACAGAGGGGAAGTGTGGAGCAAACTACAGGAAATGGCCTTCAGGTGCAGAACAACACCTGTCCAGAACCTGAACACAAGTACATTTGAACAGAAATTATTATTATCCGGTTTTTATTGCATTATTAGCATTGTTTGCGTAACAATTTTCATTTTGTAAATAATATTTATTTTTAAATTTACCATTTAGTCCATGTATTTGTTACCATCTTTAAATGTAAAAAATATATATTAAACATTTTTATTTAAATGTAATTTATACTTCTATTCATCAAAGATGCATTAAACTGATCAAAGGTGACGGTAGAGACATTTATAATGTTACAAAAGTAACATTTCCACTTACTTTCTATTAATCTGTGAATCCTGAAAAATAAAATACATCAGTTTCCCCAAAAATATTGAGCAGCACAACTGTGTTCAACATTGATAATAATCAGACATGTTTCTTGAGCAGTAAATCATCATATTTTCATGATTTCTGAAGATCATGTGACACTGAAGACTGGAGGAATGATGCTGAAAATACAGCGAAGCATCACAGAAATAAATTACACTTTAACACAGATTCACACAGAAAACAGATGATTTACATTAGAATAATATTTCACTATTTTTACTGTATTTGATCAGATAGTCAAAGCTTGCTTGTTTCTTATTTTATCCTCTGTTAGTTTTAATATGAATAAAGAAGCTTCTGTAATTGTGGAGACTGAAGTGATCTGGTTTATTGGCAGAGCTCATCTGTCTAAGGGCCAGTGGAGGGCGCTGTCTCCATCCCAGGCCCTAAAGTTCCCCAAGAGCTCAGTAACGTCCCGAATCCGGTTCATCCCGAAGGTGAACAGCATGAGACCCATCACTCGCCTCACAGGACCCCGAGACTCACTGCAGGTGCGTCTGACAGCCTCTATATACACACAGCAGACGAGCGGATCACACACAACTGAAGCAGGAGCACACTGAAGAGTGTGTGTGTGTGTGTGTGTGCAGGTTTTCCAGAGCGGCGTGCGGCTCCTGCAGAACGTGTTGAGTGTGTGTGTGCGAGAGGCCCCGGGGCCCATGGGCTCCACCGTCTGGGGCTGGCAGGGCATTCACCGAGTTCTCAAGGAGTTCGGTCCGCAGCAGAAGAGCTCGCCGAGACCGCTGTATTTCGTCAAGGTGCGTCTGATGTGCATTTAAAGACACGCGTTATGTACTATATAAATAATGTTTAACCCTTATGCGTTGTTGGGGATGTTTTCGTCCACTAGGGGGTAAAGTTGAGTCTTATTTCGGCTACAACTTTCTCTGTGTTTCAGCAAATGGTATGATTTTTGGTGACAAATATTATTTTGACACATATTTCGGGAAAATGCTTTGAAATGTTTCAAAAACTCAACAGTACACTGTGGGCAAATTCACTACCCTTTCGTGATGTTCGTGACCGTCATTGCTAGGAAACTTTGTTTCATTTACTGTGCTTTTTACCATGGTGAACCGACTCTTACAGCGGACGACTTTGCAGTTTTCTTCACAAATAAGACGAGATCCATCAGCGACCAATTCTCCACACCGCAGACTGAGGATATCTTCACAATGACCGACGCACACTCTTTCTCCTCCTTCTTTCCACTCTCAGAGATGGACGTCTCCAAACTTCTCCTGTCCAATCATCCTACTACTTGTCCACTTGATCCGATCCCCACTCACCTCCTTCTAGCGATCTCTTCTTCAGTCATACCTTCACTTACTCACATTATCAACTCCTCTCTTCACTCTGGAACATTTCCCTCAGCATTCAAGCAGGCTCGGGTAAGCCCACTGCTCAAGAAACCATCTCTAAATCCAGCGCTTCCTGAAAACTACAGAC
>NC_081762.1:1503953-1506453 GCF_963082965.1 Carassius carassius
ATAGCATTAATATTCGGATTTAAAAGGCGTAATTTCTCTCTTGAGGCCACAAGGGGGCGCATCGAGAGAAATATTACTAATGCACGCTTCTTCAAAAGAATAAAACAACACCACTATCTTTGGGAAAACAATGCATAGTGTTTAAAATAATGTTTATAAACCATATATAATTAAGTTGCTTAAACAGTTGAACTTGCATTCATTCAGGCTTCCTGACGCACACCTAAAATTCAAATCCAACATTTTTGCATTTGAATGTGGATTTATATTTTCAATTTGATGGATATTTGGTAATGAGATGCTGTAACTCAGGGAGAGGCGCTATCTTATCTGTGCACTGATTAGACATCATCCGTAGGGTTTTATACGATCTCTGGTGTTTCTGTGGTTATTCTGCTCCGGTCTCATCTCTGTCTGCGCTAGTAATAGTTAAAATTGACTTAAGTGGTGGCCAAAACGACTAGAATGCTAGTATTTTCAGCAGCTAAAAATGGGTTTAAGTCAGTTGTTTCTATCTTTTGCTGTAGTGTGTCAGTAGGAAATATCAGCTTACATTTCCAGACATACATTCTGACTTTAATTGTAGATGAAAAAAAAACTTCCTAAAAGAAGTCCAATAAAGTGCATCCATCCATAATAAAATGTCTCAAATAGATTTATATAGATTTGCTTTTTTTTTATTTCAGCTAGTTGTCAAAGGCAGTATTTTTTTATTCTCATTTTTTTTACTTGATGTACTGAAAAACTAAAACACACACACATCAGCACACAAAAAACTAATATAAATGACAGAAATGTGCAACAAATCTTTTAAATTTAACTAACATATATCTGTTGCTTGTAATATAATAAATGTTAACTGAAATCAAATTAAAACAAGCTTACATTTATTTTATTTCAGCTACTTGTCAAAGCATCATCTCTCAACTTTCATTTAGTTTAACTTGATGTACTGAAAAACTAAAACTGGTATAAAGTTTAATAAAAACTATGTGAATGTATAAAAAAAACAACAACAACAAAAACTAATAAAAATGATAAAAATTGGTAATTTTTAATAAAACCTAAAAATAAAATTTAAATACTAATAAAACTACTAACTAGCAACTAATGGTAACTGACTTCAAATAAAATAAAAAAAACACTTTTGGAAGTAAAACTATTAAGTATTTTAGTGTCAAATTTAATTTAACATAAAAAATGTCTTGTATTTAAACAAACTAGATGACTGTGTAAATGGCCTTTGCTCCGCCCCCTCAGATACGACGGCCTATCACTGCGCTACAGCCTCACCCTTGGCTCCGCCCACTCGCCAACCGCGGTCATGAAGAAGCTGCTGTCGGTCCTCAGTCTCAAGTGTACCGACATCTTTCTGGACCTCAGGGTGAGACGTGAAATGAGTGTTAAAGAGAGTCCTGGAGATCACAGGCTTTCTGAGTTTGATCATTGTGTTGGTGGAGTCAGTATGTGTGCTGTTTCTCCAGATGAACTCAGTGGAAGCTGTTTACAGGAGCTTATATAAACTGATCCTGCTGCAGGCGCTCAGGTAAACACTTCACACATTAGTGCTCAAAAGCACAAATACTTTACTCATCAAGGATGCATTAAACTGCTCAAACGTGCCAATAAAGACCTTTTATAATGTTACAAAAGACTTCTGTTTCAAATAAATGCTGTTCTTTTGAACTTTCTATTCATCTGTGCATCCTGAGAAATAAAATGCATCAGCTTCCACAAAAATATTGAGCAGCACGACTGTGTTCCACATTGATAATAATCAGAAATGTTTCTTAAATCAGCATATTAGAAGGATTTCTGAAGGATCATTTGATGCTGATGTCCAGGGTTATTATAGTTATAACAACTTTGTTTATTAAAATGCATTTGTGAAAATTAGAAATGTGTCCTTAGCAGGTTGCAATTAAAGCAATAAAATAACAAATTATAAATAAATAAAGCGTTAAACTGAACTAATATTAAAACCGAATTAAAAATAAATTAAATCTAAACAGTGAAATATACAAAAAAAACACACAAAACACAAACTATTTTCCAGTTTAATTTTAGCATAAGATTTAGTATTTTGTGATAATATTTTTATGAATTGTTATTCCATTTAAAAAATTTTGTTTTACATTTTTAAATCTTTTTTATGTGTAAGTGAATAGAAATAAACTAAAATTTTTATAGAACTTCACATTAAAAATAAAAGCTAATTCAATTAAATTTTAACAAAAGTTATAATAGTATATAAATAGTACTGAAAAAAGTGCTAAAAACTAAATAAATAAATTAACAGTAAAAATCTATTTTAAATCATAATATTTTACAATATTGTGAAATATTATAGAATGTTTCTTGAGCAGTAAATCAGCATTTTATGATTTCTGAAGAATTATGTTACTCTAAAGATGCTGAAAATTCAAAGGAATAAATTACTTTCTAAAATATATTCAAATAGAAAGTGGTTATGTTAAAAATGTAAAACATTTTACAATTT
>NC_081762.1:1511453-1591453 GCF_963082965.1 Carassius carassius
GACTGTCTATCTGTATATCTGTCTGACTGTATATCTGAATATCTGTCTGACTGTATATCTGTCTGTCTGTTTGTCTGAATGTCTGTCTGTTTGTCTGACTGTATATCTGTCTGACTATCTGAATATCTGTCTGACTATGTCTGTCTGACTGTCTATCTGTCTGTCTGTTTGTCTGACTGTCTATCTGTGTGTCTGTTTGTCTGACTGTCTATCTGTCTGTCTGTTTGTCTGACTGTCTATCTGTCTGTTTGACTGTCTATCTGTATATCTGTCTGACTGTATATCTGAATATCTGTCTGACTGTATATCTGTCTGTCTGTTTGTCTGAATGTCTGTCTGTTTGTCTGACTGTATATCTGTCTGACTATCTGAATATCTGTCTGACTATGTCTGTCTGACTGTCTATCTGTCTGTCTGTTTGTCTGACTGTCTATCTGTGTGTCTGTTTGTCTGACTGTCTATCTGTCTGTCTGTTTGTCTGACTGTCTATCTGTCTGTTTGACTGTCTATCTGTATATCTGTCTGACTGTATATCTGAATATCTGTCTGACTGTATATCTGTCTGTCTGTTTGTCTGAATGTCTATCTGTTTTTCTGACTGTATATCTGTCTGTTTGTCTGAATGTCTATCTGTTTGTTTGTCTGTCTGTCTGTCTGTCTGTCTATCTGTCTGTCTATCAGACTATCTGATTGTCTGTCTGTCTATCTGTCTGACTGTTTGTCTGAATGTCTATCTGTCTGTTTGTCTAAATGTCTATCTGTTTGTTTGTCTGTCTGTCTGTCTATCTGAATGTCTGTCTGTCTGTCTGTCTGTTTGTCTGACTGTATATCTGTCTGTTTGTCTGACTGTCTATCTATCTGTCTGTCTGACTGTTTGTCTGACTGTCTATCTATCTGTCTGTCTGACTGTTTGTCTGACTGTCTATCTGTCTGTTTGTCTGTCTGTCTATCTGTCTGACTGTATATCTGAATATCTATCTGACTGTATATCTGTCTGTCTGTTTGTCTGAATGTCTATCTGTCTGTTTGTCTGACTGTCTATCTGTCTGTCTGTTTGTCTGAATGTCTATCTGTTTGTTTGTTTGTCTGTCTGTCTGTCTGTCTATCTATCTGTTTGACTGTCTATCTGAATATCTGTCTGACTGTATATCTGTCTGTCTGTTTGTCTGAATGTCTATCTGTCTGTTTGTTTGTTTGTCTGTCTGTCTCTAACATTTTGTCATATTTGTCAGAGTAATTACAACTAATTTTAAACATATTTAAATACTTTTAAATAAGATATTTTAGTTAAAAAGGCATGAAATATAAAAATTATAGAAAATCTTTATCCATCTCTCTCTATATATTTATATATCATATACACAATAAATGTGTTTGTATATAAATCTTATTTATATTAAATGTTGGTTGAGCTGTGATTTATTGTGCTTTTGTACTATTTACATGCAAGACTCAAACAATGCAGATTTGTAAAAATAGCCATTTTATTTTTATAATCTAATATTGATTAACGAACATGACGTTTTTCCAGTGGTGAATGAGTTGATGGTCAGTTCTGTCAGGACACCTGATGTTCAGTGTTCAGTCACATTATGACTGTGTTTAACGCTGCTGTAAATACTTGTGCTGGTTATTCTGGTTACTGACTAACTAAATCTCATCTGCCAGTAAGAGAACGTGATCAGTGAGCAAAACACGGCTCAGGCCAGTTTCTCTCACTCCTGTCAGTCCTCGGAAATTCACTGACATCTGTAATGTGTGACCAGGTGAGGAAAGTCTGCTAAAATATAATGTTAAAGAGGTTTGTCTTACAGTGAGAGTCAAATATTGATCTGACCTAGAATCTCTCCTGCTACTGTCAAATCAACACAAATTACACTTAAATGCAGTTGAAAAATATTAAAAGACATTAATATATATATATATATATACCAGTATATGTTAAGAACAGAGTTTTCAAGGTTTCTTTGATGAATAGAAAGGTTAGAAGAATAGCATTTATCTGAAATATAAATATTTTAATAAATGTCTTTATCATCACTGTTGATCAATGTAATGCTACCTTGCTAAATAAAAGTATTATTTCTATAATCCCAACCTATATATATATATCAAGCTTGGAATAGTGTATATTGTTACAATAGCTTTTTATTTCAGATAAATGCTGATATTTGGATCTTTCTATTCATCAAAGAATACTAAAAATAATTACTCAACTGTTTTAAATATTTATAATAATATTAATAATAATCAGAAATGTTTCTTGAGCAGTAAATCATCATATTATTCTGATTTCTGAAGATCATGTGACACTGAAGACTGGAGGAATGATGCTGAAAATACAGCGGAGCATCACAGAAATACATTACACTTTCACACAGATTCACACAGAAAACAGACATTTTAAATAGTAAAAATATTTTTAGTAAATAGTAAAAAATTATTTTGGATCAAAAATTATATGCTTGAAGAAACTTAAAAAAAACATTAACAATCGTACTGTTCAAAAACTTTTAACTGGTAGTCTATAATTTAATTATAAAATAGAATTTAATCATACAATATACATTTAATTTAGAATATAATTTATATTATTTATTAAACATTTAATTAAAAATATAATTTAAAGTTTTGTTCTGGTAGTAATTAATTAATTGAACGAGGAAAAACATCTGCCTTTTCTGCTATTCTAAGAACAAAAATTTAAATTTCAATGATATTTTTGTTTTTCTTAATTTAAATAATGTAAAGATGCAGTAAAGTCATAATACATTTCAGAGTTCAGATTCTTTCTGAAGATGTTCCTTTCAAATGGTCATTATTATTATTATTATTGTTTATTTTGCTTTTTATCCTCCTAGTTTAAGAACAACAACAAAAAAAAACATTTTTAGTAATAAAAAGCATGTAAAGTTAAAGTAAAAGTTTAAGAGTTCAGATCCTTCTTCCTGAAGGAAATGTTGGATATGAATTAAAGTCCCGCAGGGAATGATGGGAAGAGTCTCTAGAGCGCTTTGAAGCTCTCGGTGCTGAAGGCCTGGTTGTCGTAGGGGTTTGGGAGACTGCTTCCGGTCTGTGGCCGTGTTTGCCGTCGGATCAGTCTGTAAACAGCCACGATGGGGATGGAGAGAACAGGAGCGGTGCTCAGCAGCACACAGATGGCAAACACCCAGTTCGAGTACGGCTTCACCTCCGACTCCGGGAAGTTTTCCTGCACCATCACGAACACAGCATTATGAATTTGAAGATCGGGGTACATTTAACTTATTTGGTCTTTTGGGAAATACGTAAGAATCTTCTGTAGCCTCTGAAGGGCAGTACTAAATCAAAATATATGATATGCAAAATTTGACGAATAGACTACATCTCCGTTCTGTTCAAAAGTTTTCACACCCCGGCTCTTAAAGGGTCACTCCACCCATTTGCATTAAGAGGTCCATTGTTAGAAAACCAGTCATACTATTGAATGGTTGTGCAACATTCTCTCATTTTCCCCTGAGACGAGAGAAATCCACTATTTACCTTTTTTCACTTCCTCCTACAATGACGCAAAAATCGTCATTTGACGTCATTGTAGGAGGAAGTGTAAAAAGGGTGGATTTCTGTAAAGACTACAAGCACAAGTTCCCATCCTTTCAAACCTGCCCATAGGGGGTTGTACCTAATGCGCTAACAGACCTATCACAGACCAGTGCCCGTGCGTTTGATTTCACCGGGAGAAACTTGGAGGAAAATACTGATTTTTCAGACGGATGCATTGGGGAGGATTTTGATTTAGACAAAGTTATGTTAGAAACGGATGTTCGTGGCTACCTTTATGAGCCACAGTACAGCGACGAGCAGCTAAAAAAACATGAAAAGCGTCAAACTAACACAGTAAAACATGGTTGATTTACATCGATAATAGCAAACTTATATATAACTTTTAGCTAAGTGTCTAACGTTACATTATTACGTTACATACTAACTTTACTTACTCATTTCTTGACAAGTGTAACGTTAGTTACTGAGGCAGACACATTAAAACAACAAGCGAGCAAAACATACAAGATATTTAGTTCGTAAACAGAAAAATCATAGGAGATGTGTTTCTTTACAGCAGACGACTATGTCAGTGTGTGTTCTCAGTAGCCACTAGCTGCTAATAGAGTCTAGTCAGAAATAACATTATCTCCAGGCAAATGCGTTTAGTGCTGCTAGAGCTGGTGGTTCCCGACGTTCCTGGCTTTTCGTCGTCATCGTCTGGCAAGGAAAATACTGAAGGAATTGCGTTTTTCAAAAGCGCGGGTCTCTTCAATCCTAGGGGGTTAGGCGCATAATCTTCGGGCTTGAAATTTAAACTGCACACCGTCTGATTTTTTAGTGCTTCAAGTGTTGTGTCCTCACCGAACTTAGGGTTATTGATAACGTTAGCCCGTAGCCACTTTTTGCACAAGTCTGTATCTTTCGGGAATCTGTGAATACTTTTCCTTGTTCTTGAACAACATCCCGGTACTATGCAAGTGCACACCATTTTGTCACAAAAACATTAATTGGGTCGCAAAATAACTCTTCACAACAAATTGTGCAAATAATTTACAATCGGTAGCGTAGAGGAGAGCTCAACTATAATCCACATTGATGGGCGGAGTAGTGGGAGTGGCCTGCGGAGCTGAGCATTGCAATGCACTATGGGGATTGTTGTCTACAGTCCACAAGCTCTAAAAAGTTATTTTCTGCCTTTTATAGGCCCAGAAGGACCAAAATAAAAAAAAAAATGATACTATTCTACTACATATATGACCCACTTTCAATACACATTCATGTCTCCACGGGTGGAATGACCCTTTAATGCATGGTTTCTCCTTATGGAGCATCGGTGAGTGTTTGAACCTTCCGTAATAGTTGTGTTTGAGTGTCTCAGTGTGAAAAGATGGATCTCAAAATCATACAGTCACTGCTGGGAAGGGTTCAAATATACAAAAATGCTGGAAAACCAAAATATTTGTGGGACCTTAAGTATTTTTCTGAAGAACAGCAGACAGTTAACTGTTCAGGACAAACAAGGGACTCATGAAGAACTATCACCAAACACAAACACACAGCTGTGGATCATTCAGCTAACAACTCAGTATTAAGAGTCACTAATGAACAAGATCATTTTTTTTTTATAAATTCAACTATTATTTTCTCTTTTGGACTAAATGTAAAGTTTATATATATATATATATATATATATATCTTATTCAGGTCTGTACTAATTAAACAATAACATGTTATAACGCACATTTTGCAAGGGGTATGAAAACTTATGATCAATAACAGTGATACTGTAGGGATGGTTGTGTTGTGTGTGGATGTGCTTCAGACTCACGTATTCTGGGTTCCAGGCAGGATATGTGGGGTGTTTCTGGACCTGGACCACGATGTATGCCACCAGAACCACCAGGAGCATGATGGGACTGATGCCCATCCAGCACACACGCCAGAACAGGTTCGGCCGGCGGCCCGTCATGCTCTCGATATCATCACTGAACCTGAAACACAAGTCATCTCTCTCGATGTACCGTCTCATACTCATTCCCAAACTTCTTTTGTCAGCCAAAGTTGAAGATGTTAATTTCATATTTCAATAATATATCAGAATGCTCATGTGACATGCAGAGAAACGTGACATGATTTAAACTTTAGTGCTTTTTTAATTTTTTTTTCTTTATTCAATTTGTAGAAAGTTTTGTTTAAATATGGAATTTTATGATTTCATTGTTCAGGGATGGCATTGAAGAACCATTCAGTAAAAGGTTCTTTAAAGAAACATCTCTTTCTTACCTTTTAATGATCTGAAGAACAAAAAAAAAGTTCTTCAGACGATAAAGGTTCTTTATGGAATGTGAAACACCTTTATTTTTTACGTGTAGTGTTTATATATATATATATATATATATATATATATATACATATATATATATATATGTCTTTTTTATGTTTACGTTTCTTTTACTTTGATATTTGTTTTAATTATATATATATATATATATTTTTTTTTTTACATATTTTTATACTTTGGTTTTTTTATTGAAATATATTGCATTTTGAGTGTTTATTTTATTTTTTAAATATATATATTTTTAATGATTTAATTCATTTTTAGCAAGTGTTTTAATTCGTTTTTAAAATTGTTTATTTAAATTTTACATTTTATTTTATTATTCATATTAATTAAACATCTATAATTTAATTTTAGCAATCTTTTGTTTTTGTATTTTAAGATTAATTTAATTTTGCTTTTTTATAATTTTTTGGTGTTTGGTATTTTAATTTTACATTTTAATGGTTTCATTGTAAGTGTGTTTTATTTGGATTATTAATGTTTTAAAATGATTCATTTCATTTTAACATTCAGCGTTTTTTTAACATTTAAGTGTTTTTTTTTATTTGAAAATTACTTTTGGTTAAAAATTTTTTGTGATTTCATTTAAATCACAAAATTGTTAAATTATTATTATTATTTTTTTTATTGATATATGTATGAGCTCCTAAACCCTGCTCAGATGAACAGCTTCTATTGTGTTTCATCTGTCAGTCTGTGTGGTAATGCGTGAGTTCACTAACCGGTTCATCCCGTAGAAGAAGACGACGCCGATGATCTCGCAGAAGGCGATGACGAGGAGTGGGATGGAGCCCACATAACTGTTGAAGATCTCCAGCCAGTAGTTGCCAGATCCCAGCGTGAAGATCAGGGCCACCAGGAAGTTCAGCACACAGATCAGACCTGCACGGAGAGCTCGTGGTTAGCGCTCGAGACGCGCTCGTGTGCACCTGTGGATGGTGTGTGTGTTCACCTGTGAAGAGCTCTTTGGGCATCCAGCTGGGCACCAGGTGCAGGTCCAGCAGCGGCGTCAGGACTCCCTCCAGATTACCGAACATCGAGGACAGACCCAGACTGAAGAGCATGACGAAGAAGAGCACGGCCCACACCTGTGACCCTGGCATCTCGATCACAGCCTCCGTGAACACGATGAACGCCAGCCCCGTTCCTGAAGCACTCTGGGTAAGAGAGAGCCATCAGATTCATCCAGAGCACACGATCAGCTTTAATTAGAGCTCCTAGTTTTAAGAAACAAAGCCCTGTCTTGTATATAATTGTAGTTCATTTAGAATTTTTATTCTAAATTTATATATATATATATATATATATAGTTTTGTTTTTAGTAAAAGTATTATTTATTTGTTTATTAAACTTTAATTTGTAATTTAGATTTATTTTTTATTTTATAATTATTTATTCATTATTTTATTTATGTTTAAGTACTTTTAAGACCACCACCCTTTTGTTTTGAGTGGATGTTAATTTAGCATTTTTTGTATTATTTGTTTGTTTTATTTTTATCTTTTTAATAAAAAAAATTAATTTATATTTTTAATTTTAATTACATTTAATTATTTTATTTTATAATATTTATTTTTTATATTTTTATCAACTTTTTATTTACATTTGTTTTTTGCTTTTTTTGTATTTTGAAATGTTCACTTCAAAGTATTTTTTTAAAGTAATTTAACATTATTATTATTTTTTTTATATATATTATTATTTTAAATCTTCAAGACCGTGATACGCACTGAAATTAATACTTTTATTCATCAATGCTGCATTAAATTGATGAAAAGTGAAGAAATGTATATTGATACAAAAGATTCCTATTGTAAACGAATGCTGTTCTTTTGAACTTTCTAATCATCCTGAAAAATAAAATGCATCTCAGTTTCCTATTCTGAAGGAGTTTGCAAGCCAAATGAATAAATATAACGGTGTAGAAAGAGAATCTGAGCTGTTTTATGATTGATTTTCTGTTCTGTTGTTGATGATTTAGTGAGCAATGCTTTACCTGGTCCAGAAAGCTCTGGAGCTCGCAGGGTTTGAGGCTCAGACTGGACACCTTGTCCGGATCGGTTGTGTTCAGATATGTTAACCAGCTCTCATAGTTCTCCTTTGTGATGTTTCTTTCATTGACGTCGAAAGCGTTGGTCAGATCCAGGATGTTACTGCAGAGGAAGGAAACACCATTAAAGCCTCTCATTACAGTGTGTGTGTATGTGTGTGTGTGTTCAAGCTTGAGTTTGCTATGCTTCACCTGTCAATGCAGGAGTTGAAGTTGCTGGTGGCTTTGAAGCCCAGGATGGCGAAGATGGGAATGGAAGCGTAGAGAGATGTGGCGCTGTTAATGAGCCCAACAACCAGAGTGTCCCGTTCACAGTCATTCCTGAAGAACCACAGACACAGTCAGGTCCACACATGTTTGCACACTTTTGCCTTTATGTGAAATGTAAGAATCATTGGTATCATTGATTTGTTTTCTTGTCAGGTTGTACTTTTTGGGGTTGTAGCTGGAGAAGGCGATGAGTCCCCCGAACGCTAGAGACAGAGAGAAGAAGATCTGGGTCGCAGCATCCAGCCACACCTGAGGATCCATCAGCAGCGTCCACTGCAGAGACCAGATCACACGTCAAGTGTGTGTGTGTGTGTGTGTGTGTGTGTGTGTGTGTGTGTGTGTGTGAGAGAAGCTCACATCTGGAGTGAAGAGGTACCGAAGCCCGTCTGTGGCCCCTGGCAGAGTAAGTGCCCTCACCAGAAAGATGGTCAACACCAGATATGGAAATGTGGCCGTCACATACACGGCCTGCAACACAGTCCAGAGAAACACTTCTAAACAATGCATAGTTTTTAGAAAGAGAATGAAACTCTGAAAATGCGTGAAGATCCTCAAAATACACATTGTTTATTTTTCCCAGATTTTTTACTGTTATTCTTTCAGAGATATAACGTGTTTCATGTTCGGGTCATTTTTGACCCGGGTTTGTATGGGGCACCATTAGTGTCAGAAAATACCTTCTGTAAAATAGTCTATGAAGTTATATTAGTGTCAAAAAACATTTTAAAATATATTTAGCCTTTCCCCTATGTCTCTTATACTTCTGGACTGAATTTTGTTGATAAACATGAATATCTATCTAATAGATTAAATGAAAAACTGATCACTTTAAAACACTTTATGCAAGTAAAATTATTTAATCTTGTTTTAAATCTTTGAGTATTGGTTTTTTTTTTTTTTTGAAATAAATATGTAGGTTTCATAAATTTGGTTTAGAGCAATGGTGTAAAAATTCAGATCTTAGAAAGATTTTTAATTTAACTCCATTCGTTCCAAAGGGGTTAATAATTCTCAGATTATGTGTTCTTATAAATTTCATACAATTATATATCCAAATAAAATTTCTCATCAGTATTGACTAAAATATGGTTGTTTTTAGTTTTTTACATATTGCTCTAGTTCATGTGCAATTTCAAATTTCAAAGAATTTCTTACATTTATTAAAAAGGATGAAATGCAGTAATAACACGGTAACATTCAAAACTTTTGATATTTTTTAACATTCACTTATAATGAGAAGTTTCTGGTTAGATACAGTTAACAGTTTTAAGTTATGAATTGTATAAAATAATAATACATTTTTATTTTAATTTTTTAATCATATTTCAAATGCAGGGTTAACTACCAACACAATAACCCACATAACCCATGATACAGCTCAGTAAAGGCTGGTGTTTTTGGGACGGTTGGGCTCACCTTGCCGATGGTCTCGATGCCCCGTATGAAGCAGATGTAGACGATGCTCCAGGCCGAGGCCAGACACACGACGAGCCTCCACTGCAGCGAGCCGCTCTGCTCGATGTCCGGTGTGATGTTCAGTGTCTGTCTGTACCAGAAGTAGTTGACCGGTGTGCTGGCGACACACTCCTGCACATAACCTGTAACACACGGGCCCAGGTCAACACCTCAGACACATGAAAAAAACTGATATCAGCAAATAGTGTTATATTATATGTTTATTCTTAATGTAAGAACTTCATATACTTACATTTAAATTTACTTTTTAATGGATTTATTTGGTGAATTTATTTATGTATTCCTATTTAATTGTTTGTTTAAAAATTTATTTTATCATTATTTTTATTAGCGTTTTTAGATTGTATTTCTTTGCATTTTTCTTTACTTTTAATGTAAATTTATGTTTGTTTTATTCATATTTATGTCTTTATTTTATTTACTATATTATTTTATTTAATATATTTGTATGTATTAATTTATTTATTTATATGTATGTTTAATTTATAAATAAATAAATATATATATATATATAATTTATGAATATTATATAAAGTATATCTTAAACTATAACTATATGCATTCCTAATTTTATTGCATTTATATTTGTATTTATTTATTTTCTATTTATGTATTTATTTTCATTTTTTTAATGTATGTATATTTTTATTTTTATTTGCTTTGTACTTTTATAGATGTTATTAATTAGTTTGCTTTTGCATTTTTCTTTAATTTTAATCTACATTTATATTTGTATTTATTTTCTTTTTATTCATATTTTGGTAGTTATTTTATTTACTATATTTGTATTCCTTTATTTATATGTATGTGTGTTTATTTTATTTTATTTATATTAAATTGTATTTATTTTTTGATGATAAATTACAACTGAGACATGCTGACAGGCCTTGACAGGTTTTGTAAGAATTGCTCTTCTATTTCTTTCTCTCTCTCTTTCACGCTCTCTTCTTACATTTTATGATTTACAGTATTCCGAATTTTTATCACTTCCTGTCTGAACCTCATCCTTCGCTTAATTTTCAATATATTGCATTTATGGGCACCTTACAAAAAACAAGCTTGATTGTGATGAAAGAAATGTCCAAATGGACTGAGATGTTGTATTTGTTCTGTAGTGTTCCTGGTGTGTTTTTCTCTCAGTACCGGTGCGGTTCTCGTTGATGGGGCATTGACTCCAGGGCAGTGGCTCCTGAAACGAGTGGAAGAAGTACCAGAGAACCCAGGCCAGGATGGTGTTATAAAACAAACCCACCAGCAACGAGATGATCATCGACGCCACGCCTGCCAACACAAGCGCAATCATACGGTAATAACCCAACAATGCTTTTATGAGCTCATAAAGACTTGAAATGCAAGAACACAATCTGACAACACATCAAGCATTCAGTCAAGGAAAATCACAGAACAACCAGAGAATAAAAGCCATGTTTATCTGTTCAGATAAAATTCAGCATGTTTCACATCTGTAAAAACAAAGCTGCTGATGTTAGGATGTTGGCTTGGCAAAGCCGGACCTATCAAAACTACAAGTGAAAGTCACATTGATGCTAAATCATGCTTGCAAAATATGAATCATGTTAAAACATGCCAGCAATGTGTTAAATCATGTTAGCAAAACGCTATCAACATATTAAATTAAAATGTTAAATAACAATATTCTAATCATGTTCACAACATGCAAATCATGCCAGCAACATGTTAATCATGTTAAAAATGTGTTAAAACATGCTAGCAGTATGCTAATCATGTTAACAATATGGCTACATGTTTATCGTGTTAACAGTGTGCTAAAACATGCTAGCAACCTGTTAACAAAATGCTAATCATGTTAACAACATAATACTAACAACATGCTAATCATGTCAGCAACATATTAATCTTGTTAACAATGTGCTAAAACATCTTAAGATGTATGTTAAATCATGATAGCAACTTGCTATCTCTATATTTTAGCAATGTTCTAGAACATTTTAATAACATGACTTCAAGTAAAATTTTTAAAAGTGAAACTAGTTAGTTAGTTATTTCAAACAAGGCTTTGTCAAGCCATCATCGAAGTTAGCTTAGGAACTTTTTAGTTTTATGGTTGTTTCTGGAAACATTCTGCAGATGTCAGTGTATGTGAGTAACGTGCAGAAGAGTGTGTTTCACTCACCGACTCCACCCAGCAGAGGAGAGATGGAGTGCCAGACGCCGATGCTGCCCTTCCTCAGACTCTGACCGATGGCCAGCTCCAGATACAGCAGCGGCAGCCCCTCGAAGACCAGTGCGATCAGGTACGGGATCAGGAACGCACCTGACACACACAACAACACAACAACCTCCAGATCTGACGGTTCAAAAACTGGAAAGTTACTTTTTATGGAAAGTAAAGCAATACATTATTGAGTTTTTTTTTAAAGTAACTTATTGTGTTACATTGTTACTTTTTATGGACAGTAATTCAATACAGTATTGCGTTATTCAGTAGAAAAAGTAACTTATTGTGTTACATTGTTACTTTTTATGGACAGTAATTCAATACAGTATTGCGTTATTCAGTAAAAAAGTTACTTATTGCGTTACATTGTTACTTTTTATGGACAGTAATTCAATACAGTATTGCATTATTCAGTAAAAAAGTAATTCAATTAAAAAGTAACTTATTGTGTTACATTGTTACTTTTTATGGAACGTATTTGAATACAGTATTTCGGTATTCAATAAAAAGTAAATTATTCAATAAAAAGTAACTTATTGTGTTACATTGTTACTTTTTATGGAACGTATTTGAATACAGTATTTCGGTATTCAATAAAAAGTAAATTATTCAATAAAAAGTAACTTATTGTGTTACATTGTTACTTTTTATGGAAAGTAATGCAATACAGTATTTCGTTATTCAATAAAAAAGTAACTTATTGCGTTACATTGTTACTTTTTATGGACAGTAATTCAATACAGTATTCGTTATTCAGTAAAAAAGTAATTAATTCAATTAAAAAGTAACTTATTGTGTTACATTGTTACTTTTTATGGAACATATTTGAATACAGTATTTCGGTATTCAATAAAAAGTAAATTATTCAATAAAAAGTAACTTATTGTGTTACATTGTTACTTTTTATGGAAAGTAATGCAATACAGTATTGCGTTTTGTGCAATAAGAAAAAAGTAACTAATAAAAAGTAACTCAATACAGTATTGTGTTTTGCGCAAAAAGAAAAAAGTAACTAATAATAAAAAGTAACTTGTTCAATAAAAAAAGTGACTTACTGTGTTACATTGTTAGTTTTTATGGAAAGTAATGCAATACAGTATTAAATATGCAATTAATGCATTAAAGTATTGCGTTACTCAATAAAAAGTAAATTGTTACATTGTTCCTTTTTATGGAAAGTAGTTCACTGACAATAATGCGTTGTTCAGTACAATGTTACTTTTTATGGAAAGTAATGCATTACAATATTGCGTTACTCAATAATAAAATTAACTTATTGTGTTACTTAGTTACTTTTTATGGAAAGATGTGTTTCCTCTTGCTGATGTAGTTGTGTCATAAACCTGGCATTGAATTTTATGAATACAGTTCAAATTGCAAACAAGTTGTATAGATAATATTGAAATGACTTGAGCATTTATTTTAATCGATTTAATAATTGCCTACTTAATATAATTATAACTTAATTTATTATTTAAAAGCTCCAGGAAGAAGTTGATTTATTATTTAATGACTTCATAAACTTTCATGAAGGAAATTTAATTACTTTCAACAGCAATCATAAAGTATTTTCTACAACACTTTACAGAAATGGTTAAGTTAAATGCATTATTAGACCTAACAATGAACAATACAGCGTTTATTAATATTAATGTTATTTGTGTTTTGTCATGTCGTGTTATTATTAACTAATGTAAAATGAAAGTGCTGTAAATAAATATATTCCTTGTTGTAAGTCAATGCATCAACTAGTGTTAATAAATCAGAGCTTATTGTAAGTGTCAAACTATTACGTTAATTTTAGTTATTTTTATGTTATTTTATTAGTCTTCGAGTGTTAACAGGAATAAATTAAACGTGTAAAATAATATAAATATATATAACATCAAAAAATATAATGTTTTATATATATATATATACAGAATTTTTCTGAGGTTATTGGTGGATGTTTTATGAGAAAATCAAATTTCATTCTTTCTACTTCAAAATTTTACTTATAATTCAATGCCATTTGTTTGTAATTATTGTCAGATTTACCATCATAAATAGTTTTGAAGTAAATCCTACACTGAATATTTCTCAGCGTAGAAGCTGATCTAAAACCGCTCAAATCCTCATCATCTTCTGCATCATTTTTCAGTAATAATCCAGTCACCTCCTCCGTAGATCTGGCAGAGGTACGGGAATCTCCAGACGTTCCCGAGTCCCACGGCGAATCCGATGCACGTCAGCAGATACTGGACCTTATTGTCCCATTTGGGCCGTTCCTGCTCGCTGGCTGTGTCCATCCTGATGTGATGTGTCCGAGCGCACCACAGCTGGGTTATGTACTCGCACAACTAACTATAAACAGGGCGGATAATTTATGCATTGCTTGAAAATGCAGTTTTAGAGCTGTTTAATGTGTAACTACTTCCTAAATCTGTGTTTTCACTATAAAAACCAAGATGCAAAGGTTGCCTGCGTGTCACTGCTGTAATATTTTATAGTCCTCATTACATTTTTATATCATTCACCTAAAAACAAAGTCCTTTCTCGTAATTGACAGGCAGAGAGACAATCATAATGTGGGCACAGCTAGTAAATAATTCTGAAAGCATGGCTCTGGTTTGTCATTAAACTCAGATGCACTGTTTTAGAGGAAATGTGTGATTGTGTGTGGGCCGGCCACTAGTGATGACATCATCGGCTTTACTCTTGTTTAGATCTCGATGTTTTAATCGCTGATAACGAGGGTTTGTGTTATCAGCCTGACGATGATCATCTTTACTATCGAAGCAGACCCAACACTCGTTAGATGGACGGACATCTGTACTGTATGTTTACACTAGTGCGCAGAAGTTTGTGATTCTGGAAAAGTCGAGACATGTTTATATAAAAACTAAATAACGTAAACTGATTTGAGTTTGTTGCCAAAGCAACATTTCCAGTATTAATGTTTTAAGTTGAAGCACTAAAATGAATTAAAAGTACTAAAACTGAAATAATAAAGCTAAACAGAAATATAAAACAAAAACTAATAACAATGACAAAAGCACATAACATTACCAAAACTAAAAACTACAACGAATACAGATAATATAAAAAGAAACGTTTTAAAGTCCTTGAGAACAAATTATTATATTATATTATATTATATTATATTATATTATATTATATTATATTATATTATATTATATTATATTATATTATATTATATTATATTTTAATGTATAATTATATAATTATATTATTATTTTTTAGATTGGTTTGGAATGTTTTTGTTTATTTACTTCAATTTACTTTATATTTATTTATTATGTTGTCATAATAATTGGTGAAGTTAAAATAATTGCTGACTGTGTGCATGTAATGGTGTTGTTCTCATAGCGCCACCTGCTGCTGATTGTGAGCGGATGCAGTTTACGGCGAACACATTTAAGACATCAGAAGATACAGTAATGTGTAAAGATAACTTTTTATTACATAAAAATAAACAATAACTGCCGTAAAGCTATCATAAACATGTCCTGGGTTTTATATTAAACTCATTCCAAAATGAGGAATTAAAATAAAAGTACAAATAAAATAAATCACTGTAAATGTAAAATTGGAAGAAAAATATTTTAAAATGTATAAAAATGTTTTTACACAAATTGTACAATTAAATTAATTTAATACATTTAAAATAAATCAAAACAGAACGCTTTCTAAAAACGTATTAAATCATAAAATGTAACATTAAAGAAAAATCGAAATAAAAAAATATCTAAATAAAACACTATAAATTTATTGAATCAAAATGTAAAATTAATTGAATACAGTGGCAATAAAAACAAATCAGAACAGAAGTCTTACGAAAAATGTATTAAACCATACAAATTATATCAATATTTTTAAAATACAATCTACCAAAATAACACTCACTAAAATGTAGGAGTTAAAATAAATAATTTCAAAATGAAAAACAATCAAAATAAAACCTTTACTAAAAACAAATGTCGTGTGAATTACTGAAATATTAACTTAAAATCTCAGGCTTTCAGCTCAAAAGTGTTTGTTTGTTAAAGGTTTGTGAATCCCTGTCTCAAAATGATCTGAATTAAGCAAGATTGATAAAATCGTAAGAACAATTAAACAAAGTCTTATTGTTCTTATACTACGGCATTGTTGTAGGTGTTGTGTAGAAATAAGAATAAGAGCATTCCAGACCAGGTTTGGGAAACTCTTTCTTCAGAACTCAATTAGCGTCTTTATTAGCATGCACTGATTGTATTGTTTCATGTGTGTGTGTGTGTGTGTGTTAGATAAGATATTACAGTAACTAACTGTAGATTATCGGCGTGTCCTGACTGTAAGTTCACAAAAAGCCTCTATTAGAACAAGGAGAGCACAATATATCAGCTTCTGATAATTATTAATTCAACACTGAGAGATAAGCGCTGTAAAACCTTAAGGACAAACTGTTCTGTAAGCGCTGGGAAATAAATACAGCGTGTCCTGTGGGAAATGATGACAATAACACACACTCTTTAATAAAACGTAGAGAATCTATATCTGTTTTCTATCCACCTGGTTTTAATCATTTCTAAGTGGAATATGCACGGCTTCCGGTTTCATTCGCGCCAAAAATTTGCTTCACGTTTCAAAATAAGGTGGATAGAGACATTGAAAAACCATCATTGTTTATTACACAAATATATATATATATTGTGAGTGTATATAGTACAAATGTCAGAGTTCAATACCTGACGTAATTTCGATTGATATGCGTGAGCTTTTGGTCGTGGCCTCATCGCTCCGTACGGTCTACGCTATTGTATTCCCACTTGTTTCTTTTCCGGAAATGCTGCGCTCTTCGTTCTTCTCCTGGTCCTTCGAGCAGCATCTCCACAGAGCTCGGATGATGGCGACTCCTGGGATACTGAGACTGGGAATGCCGGCTAGGATGAAGATGATCCCGCTGATCCAGCTGGGATAGTTCACCTCTTTAAGACTGGGGAAGTTATCCTGTACACACAGAAGATGAGCTTAGTCTTCACACATATTTTAATAGTCCATGCAATAAAAATAATCGCTATTTTATTTTTATCTCACATTTCACTTTTTTTCCCCTCTAAAGATTCTGAGGTTTAAACTCTCAAGTCTGACTCCCCCCCCCCCCCCCCATTTTCAAGAAAAAAATTAAACTGTAAGGTAAAAAGTCACAATTACCTATTTTTTATTATTTATTTGTTTTTATAACAAGCTTCTTTGTGTAAATGTGACTTCACTTTTAAGTAAATTTAGATTTCATATCTTTCAGTTCCTATATTATTATTTTTAAATAAAACAAGCTTAAAGTAATAATGTAAAAAACATGCATTTTGAATTTGCTAATGCTAGATATAGCCCCATACGTACTGATTCAGGGTCCCAGACGTTGTAGGTCAGCTGTTTGCTGACTGTAGTGACAAAGTAGAAGATCAGAATGACCAGGAGGATGATGGGACTGAGGAACCGCCATGTGAACTGCCAGAAGATATTGGGCTTGTGTCCCACCATGAACTCAAGGTCACTGTTAAACCTGGAGGATAGACAGAGAACAGCTTTACTTTTCTTCTCAGCTCTTGAAAACATCTGGAGTTTCCATTGCGTCTATCAAAACACAGGCTGTTTCTGTTTATTGCATTAAACTACTGCATGAACTAGAAGTGGAACTGTGAGCAATGTGCATAATAACAAGAAATAAATGAGTAAAGTCTGTAAACAAACTTTGATGTTGGCTTGACAAAGCCTTGTTTCAAAGTTTGAACTAACATGATTATTATATGTTTTGGCACATCGCTAAAGCGTTTAAGCGCGTTATTTGATAACTTAACATGCTTCTAACATTTTAACCCATGATATTGAATTTTGTTAACATAATTTAACACGTTACCTTGTTGCTAACATATTTTAGCACATTTTAGCGTATTTTAACATGTTACTAGTTTGATTTTGTGCTTTCCCAGCATGTTTTAGCATGTTAACATGATTTAGCACATTGCTAACATGGGTTTTCACATTGTAAATATATTTTTTAACATTTTACAATGTTGCTAGCATAAGTCAGCGCGTTTCTAGTATGTTTAACATGTTGCTAGCTTGAGTTAGCAAATTGTTCGCATGTTTTAATGTTATGCTACTTAACCCTGATAGCTCGTTTTAGCATGTTTAGCACATTTTTAGTTAGTTTTAAAATGTTGCTAGTATGATTTTGTGCTTTCCTAACATGTTTTGGCATTTTGCTAGCATATTAACATGATTTAGCACATTGCATGTTGCTAGCATCTTTAGCACATTTCTAGCATTTTAGCATATTTTAAGCATGATTAAGCATGTTGCTAGCATTTTTAGCATGCTGTTAAAATGTTGCTAGCATTATGATGTTGCTAACACATTGTTAGAATATTGCTAGCATGATTTAGTACATTAACATTTTAGCATGTTAGCAAGTTGTCCAAGTTGGCTTTTACCTGTCAATCCCATAGACGTAAACCACAGCGATTATCTCGCAGAGAGCGATGACCAGCAGAGGAATAGAGCCGGCAAAGCCATCGAACAGAGCCAGCCAGTAGTTACCAGACGACTGGACGAACACGAGCGCCGTCACGAAGGACACAACACACGTCAGACCTGAAAAACATCAGCAGGTCAGCTGATCAGTGTTGGGGAAAGTTACTTTTAAAAGTAATGCATTACAATATTGCGTTACCTCCTTTTTATGGAAAGTACTGTAATTTCCATCTAAATTAAAAAAGTAATGCGTTACTTTAATAGTTACTTAAAGTAATCAGATTACATAACTTGCGTTACTTGTAATGCGTTCCCCAAACACTGCAGCTGTGATAGGTTTGTGGTTGATGTATTTACCAGTAAAGAGTTCTTTAGGCCATTTTTTTGGGAGCAGGTTCAGGTCCTGCAGAGGCACCACGACTCCCTCGATGTTCCCGAACATAGTGGACAATCCCAGACAGAAGAGCATGATGAAGAACAGCACCGACCACAGAGGAGAGATGGGCATCTTAGTGATGGCCTCGGTGAAGACGATGAAGGCCAGACCGGTGCCCTCAACTCCCTGAAACCAAACATCAGGGCAGTTGTTCATCTTGAGATCTTTACTCAGACTCTGGGAGCTCAGAGTGATTTAGTGAAGGGTGGGAGATTAGTAATCAATGTGTGGTTTCTGTCGTACCTCGCTGAGGAGCGTCTGCATGTCGCAGGTCTTCAGCTGGAGCTCCTGAAAGACGGCTGGTGCTGTGCTGTTGAGATGCTGAAGAACGCTGTCGTAGTTGCTCTCCGTGATGTTTCCCTCCGGCAGATCAAACACGTTCATCAGCGTCAGGATGTTACTGTCAGAAAGTTTAATACGATGAGGTCACACTACCATTCAAACATCTGGAGTCTTCAGAGCTTGCAGTCTTTCAGAGCTTCTTCATATTTAAAGTAGCTTTTTTTTTCTTCGGTGGAATCATGCGTTTATAAAAGTATTAATTTCTTAATCGAGATTAATCTTACAGACAGTAGTGTATGTAAGGACGTACCTCTCTAGACAAGCGTCATAGTTCTCCGTGGCTCTGAAGCCGATGATGGAGTATATGACTGTGGCGGAGTAGACGGAGGTCAGACCGTTGATGATGGATATGGTGACGGCATCCTGCTCGCAGTTATTACTGATGGAAAAATAATAATTTTATTCAAAATATGTACAATATAAGTTGCTTTTCCAAAACCTAGTAAGCTGCCTACATAGGAAACGCTTTAAGGCATTCATCTTGTTTCCATGTTTCCATCCAAATTTGCGACTAAAACTTGATTAAATATTAATAATTAAAAAATTAATTACTACAATGCATGAAACATTTGCGAGTAAAGCACTCTTCCATTGCATGTGTTTATATGCTAAATATGCATTAAAATTAACGGAAACATGAACTAGTTAACTGGCGTTTTGTTAACTGAAATGAGGAAAAAGATTAGATGAAAAAAAAAATAAAGAAGAATTAAAGATGCTGCATAGGCAGCTAACTGAAATAAAGTACAAGTTGAAGTTCTACATTCATTTAAAATAAAACTAAAACAAATATAAATTAAAAGTAAATATCTAAAAACTAACCAAAAAAAGATGGTGTGCTAAAATTACTAAAACTGAAACAAATATAAATTAAATTATCAATATTAAATATATACAACAGGGTTATTAAAACTTGAAATGTAGCCTTGGGAAGTATCAACCCCAAAAAAAGTTGAAGCGTTAATCTACTAAAATAAACTAAAGCCAAAAACTAAAGCCATCTTAATGCTGCATTCGATATGATATGTCATAGCATATTACTGGACAGACTACATAGATAGATTAGTCTATCTGCAACTGTGTGGAACTGGTTTAAATCTTATCTTTCAGAATGTTCTCAGTTGGGTACTAATAGTCCTCAGACTACACCTGTATGCCAGGGTGTCCCTCAGGGGTCGGTTTTAGGACCTGTCCTATTTAGTATTTACATGCTGCCTCTTGGGCAGATTATTCAGAAGTATGGCCCTCCCTCAGTAGGCAGCTTGTCATCAGGCTCCTGGGTGTGTAGTGTGTGTTTATATCACTTACTGGACTGAGTTGTAGCTGGAGAAGGAGATGAGTCCCCCGAAGGCCAAAGAGAAGGAGAAGAGCACCTGAGCTCCAGCGTCCAGCCACGTGGTCGGGTTCATCAGCTCGTTCACCTTCAACAGGGAAGAGACGCGTCAGAGACACACACACACACACACACACACACACAGGATTAACTGCTGAACGTACGTCTGGAGTGAAGAGGAACTTGATTCCGTTCACAGAGCCTTTCAGCGTCAGCGCTCGTATCAGGAAGATGGTGAGGACCAGGTACGGTAACGTGGATGTGATGTACACGGCCTGAGGACAGCAGGAGATCATCACATCACTGTTAGTGCTGTATACAGTACAGATTGTAAAGCTGCTCTACAGACGAGAATATGAATTCAATTCAATAAATGTCATTGCTGCAGAGTTCATCGATTGTGAAACAATTCAGTTTTAAACAGGTAGCGTTCTTACCAAGTTTTGTACAAGTTATGTTAATCTTAACTGTAAGTTGAAGTGCTAAAATTAGTTGTAGTAAAATTACTACAGTAAGTAATAAATAAAATGTAAAGCTAAATAGAACTATAAAAGTAATACTTTTATTTGTAAAGGATGCTTTAAATTGATCAAAGGAGACGATAAAGACATTATAAATGCATTATAGCCTAGATAAAAACTGCTCTTCTGAACTTTCTATTCATCAAAGAAACATTATGTTTTCAACATTTTATTTATTTATTAATTTTTTTTGAGCTGCAAATCGGAATAGTATAATGATTTCTGAAGAACATTGCGACTGGAGTAATGATGCTAAAAATTCAGCGTTGAAATCGCAGGAATAAATTACATTTAATAAAAACAAAGTCTAAATATTTCACAATTTTACAGTTGATGCTGTTCTTTGTATCGAATAAATACAGGCCTGGTGAGCAGAAGAGAGTTATTTAAAAAGCATTCAAATTCTTACTGTTCAGAAACTTTTTATCAGTGTAGGGGAAAGTTACTTTAAAAGTACTGCATTACAATGTTGCGTTACTCCCTAAAAAGTAACTAATTACATTACTTAGTTACTTTTTATGGAAAGTACTGCGTTACGTTACTTTTGCATTATTTTTTAAATATAATAAGTTCTATCTATAGCAAATGTAAAAGCACTTTCACACCAAAAAGTGTAAAGAATAAACCTTAAGGAAAACTTAATTCACGTCTTTTACAGAAGAAGAAGGTTCAACACTCTTCAGCAATAAAAAGAACAAAACAATGAAGCACAGTTTATCTAAAGTCATTTTTGTATTAGTACGGTTGAACGGGATCATCAAAGGTCAGCAGTAAAGAAAATGGGATTAAATAGGTTTGCGTCGTATTTTGAGTTTTCATTTCACTGTTTTAATTCATTTTGATGAATACTAAATCACTGTTTGTTTGTTTTTTTGAAAAAGTGACTCAGATATTCTCTTGCAAATTAAAAAGTAATGCATTACTAGTTACTTGATGAAAAAGTAATCTGATTACATAACTGGCGTTACTTGTAATGCGTTTCCCCACAGGTTTCGACTGCTGTGAAGCTATCGCTAGTATTGGTGAGTATGAGGTGTGTTTTGTGCATCACCTTCCCGGTGGTCTCGATGCCTCTGATGCAGCAGACGTACAGGACGGTCCAGGCACAGAACAGACACAGAACCAGCCACCACTGCAGACCTCCAGAGTCCTCGATCGCCGCAGAGCTGTTCAGAGTCTCTCTGTACCAGAAATAATCCACCGGAGAACTGCGAGCGCACTCCGACTCCAGACCTGCGGAGAGACACGCTCCGGTCACACACTCGAAACAGGATTACAGTCACGTTAGATTAAATGACATCGGCAGCATTGCCTTTCAGAGGTGGAGAAACTTACAGCACTTTTCTTTACAATACATGCTTCATGTTTATAATAAGACCAGGGGTTAATTGCATAAACGTTAAGACTGTGTCCTAAGAACTAGTTTGACCAAATAGCAGTTACCAAAGGGTTAAATCCGACTTACTTTTTCAATACAGATAAGACAGATATACCTTTTCATAACTAAATTAAAAAAGTTATGACCAATCTTAAAGAATAATAAAAAAACGTGCCCCAGGCACATTAATTAGGAATGCAAATTATTATAATTTATTTTAATGTTTTTATTTTTTATAGAATTGAATATTTGGAATTATCTGTTATTTTTATATTTTTTAGTATTCATTTTAGTTTTGGTAATTTGATGTGCTTTTATGTGTTTTCTTATTCGTTTTTGTTTTCTATTTATTTCTATTTCATTTTTAGTAATTTTAGTATTTTCAACTTAAACATTAATATTAGAAATTAAATCAGTTCATGTTTTCATCTAATGTTTATGTTTTATTTTTTATATATTAACATTTCTACATTTCAATGATTAGGTTTTCATCTAATATTTCATTTTACTTCAACATTTTTAATTTTAACATTTAATTTTTTCATCTATTTATTTTATTATATATTTTTTTTATGTCAGATTGTATCTTAACATTCAAAAACAAAGATTAATTTTTTTCATCTAACATTTATATTTAATTTTATATCAACATTCCTAATTTTAACAATTAAGTTTCCCTCTAATATTTATACTTAATTTTATTTAAACTTTTAATCTTTTCATCTAATCAATCAACATTTCTATCATTTTAGAAGTTTATATGTCATTTATATTTTATTTTATATCAGCATTTCCAAGTTTTCATGTAATGTTATTTTAATTCAACACGTTTCTCATCTAATATATGTGTATCTATATCATCTCATTTTAACATTTACCGTTTTTTCTCAATTGCTTTTATATTATTTCTGCACTTGCAATTTTACATTGAAGATTTTAATCTGATATTTTATTTCACTTAAAGTCTTGATTTTATATGCATTGTATGACGACATCACAATATACTTTTAGAAATTATAATGCATTAAAACACATGCGAAACAACTGATTCCAGATGCAACAAGGAATCTTCAAATATTATCATGCATTATAACATTAGCCACATACATATAATGCATTATAACATGTATTATGACTAGCTTTAATAATGCATCATGCATAAAGCTTTAAAGTAAAGTGTTACTATGTTGTTTAACAGTTGCAAGTCCGATACCTGTCCTGTTGGCATTCACCGGACACTGACTCCAGGGTAAAGGATCCTGCAAAGAGTTGAAGAAGTACCACATGACCCAAGCCATGATGGTGTTGTAGTACATGCCCACGATGAAGGAGGCCAGCATGGAGGCGATGCCTGCAAAAACACACAGATGTCAAGCTCTACAAACAGCAGACAGGAGTCAAGGTCGTTCCCCAGACGTTTATGGCTCTGTGACTCACCGATGCCGGTCAGGTGTGGGTTGATGGACCTCCAGACGCCAACGCTACCCTTCCTCAGTCTCTGACCGATGGCAAACTCCAGATGAAGAAGAGGGACTCCCTCCAGAACCAGGAGAATCAGGAACGGGATCATGAACGCTCCTGGAGCAGCCGGCAGGAAACACACTCATATCAGCCGCAAAACCATTGTTTGATCCATTTTAGGTAAGTTTGAGTTTTTACATACATTCTTGAATTTAGCAGGTATAATGTACAACATTGTAATATTTCGTTTTAGTTACATTTATGCACTTTTATCCAAAGGAGCCTAGAATAGAAAATTATTTATTTATTTATAATTTTACATTTATGCATTTAAAAGACACTTCAATCCAAAACAACCTACAATAGAAGTATTTATTTATTTATTATTATTTTAATTAGACATTTATGCACTCATGCACAAAGCAGCTTAGAAATGTGTTTATTTATGCACGTAGTAGATGCTTTTAGTCGACTCAGCAAAAGTATTTTTTTTATTTATTTAACCCTTTAAATATTAATATTTTACTCTTTTATCTGGTATTTACATTTATGCATTTGGCAAGCTCTATTATCCAACACAACTTAAATGTGCTCTAATAAGATTTTAATGCATTATAATATAATTATATACATTTATAACAAATATAGAGAATCCTCAAATTTAAGATTTTACGTTTTTTCTCAGAATAAGTGATTTTTGACGTTTCTTCTCTCAGGTTATTAAATGACCACAGGAATATTTAATCGCTATACATTAACTTTATCACTCATTAACACAAATTACTCTAGTCACTGGTTGCATAAACTGCTTAGACAAACTTTTTTTCCCTTTTTTTTTCTTCAAAACTGTTCGTTTTTAAGTCAATCTCACACAAATTGGTTTAATTTGACATTAAAAAGCAAGTTTGATCATCCTCTAACTCCTTCTTTTTTTTATTACAGTTATTGAAATATTTGCCAACACTTTATTTTAAGGTGTCCTCGTTACTATTATAGGCTAATAACTATTATTTATGCATAATCAAACTCTAATCCTAACCCATATAGTAAGTACATAATATCACTCGGTACTTAAATGTATAATTACACTGTAAAAGTAAACTTTAAAATAAAGTGTAACCAAAGAGTTTCGGCATTAACAGGGATAATTCGTAAGAGATGAATAAAAAGCACTTAAACCCCTTGGTTTTCCCTTTAAAAGTAATTTAAGCTGAAATGAAGCTTTAGTTTATTTCCCTTCTTCGAATCGTTGCACCTGTCTCCAGGTTTGAGTCCGAGGAGTGTTGTCTGTGTTCCTCACCTCCTCCGTGGCTCTGGCAGAGATACGGGAACCTCCAGACGTTCCCCAGCCCCACACAGAAGCCCACACAGGTCAGCATGTACTGGGTTTTGTTGTCCCACTGTGGACGATCTCCAGCCTCCTCCAGCTCCAGCTTCTCCAGCTCGGCGTGAGACGGGATCCGCTCGTCCAGACCCGGGTTCGGGAGCTTCAGCTTCATGTCTGCACGTCTGGCAGGTTCTTTTCAGGACTGTGCTTCTCTTCTAAGGTTAGTGTGAGATGTGCTGATAGTAACGGGGATCTGGTTATTAAAGACCTTTAGTCCTCGCCCCTCGTCCCGGGACGTCTGAAGTGTTTTGTCAGCAAGATAGCGGCTGGATGACAGCCGGAGCTGTGCTGATGCTGGTTAATGTGTAATGTTCACTCAAGCGATCCTGTCAGGAGGCTTCATTTAAAGACTTTCAATTAGCTTATTTTTTCTTCTTCTTCTTGTGTGTTTCTGTCATCTTTAAGTTTTTAGTCTTAGTTTTATTTATTTCATTGCATCAAGTGAATCTAAACAACTATGGCTAAAATAAAATAACATTTTAATCATTCTATTAATGTGTGAAAGAGAAATGTTTTGTATGCTCTGTTTGAAACTTAATCATGTTAATACGTTTACTTTATTCCTAGTGTTGTTTTAGTATCATCGATATACTATTGTAGTTTTTTATTTTTATTTAGAGTTTTTTATTTTTATTTTTTTTATTTTTTGTTTTATTTTAGTTAAAGTTTTAGTTATTTTGCTGTATGCTTGTATCATTTTTATTAGTATTTTACATTTTTTTTTGTTTTTCTTAGTTATTTTAAGACTTCAAGTTCAACTAAATGGAAATGAGAAAAGTTTTCTTGATAACTAGCTGAAATAAATTAAGCTTAAGGTTTTTTATTAATTTATTTGTAATTTATTTATTTTTTAAGAAACCGTAATGTCTCGGTCTGGATTAATTAATCATGTAAATAAATTACATTTATTCCCATAAGGGTTATTTTAACACCGCTATTATACTTTTAATTATACCACTAATATAAAAAGTTTTCATTTTGTTGTGTATTTCTGTAGCTTTTATTATTTTTATTATTTTTGTTAATGTCAGTATATACCATTTTTATAAATTTTTATTTCAGACTTAGTTGTTTTAGCACTTTGTTAAAATAAAAAAATATATATAAATAAAATAATGAGAAAAGCTGCTTTGGTCACTACCTGAAATAAAATATGTATTTTATTTTATTATTTAAGTTACAGTTTATATCTACATGGTCTGAAAATGAGGTTTAAATTATTCCTAGCAGTGTTATTACTGGTATTATTACATACTATTATAGTTTTTAATCATATTTTTAATTTATTTTTATTTTTATATATTTCTTTTTCTTTTTTAGTTTTAGTTGTATTCATTTTGTTGTTGTTTTTTATTAATTTCATATTTATATATAATGATAATGATAATGATTTGGGGCGTTTCTGCCATTACTCTCCTCTACAGACGGTGAAATTAATGTTCAATTGGATTTAAATCTGCAGACCGATTCGGGCAATGTAAGACATTTCTTTGACCTGATAAAGTCCTTGACTGAACTGATTCAAATTCTGGAAAAGGTAATTTATTTACAGCTTTCTTTCTTATCTGACTGACTGTAACATACTTGATAAATTTATCTGTGCTGTGCTGCTTGGATTCCGGAGATGGGGAATTCTTTAATTCTTATAGATCTCATTGCAGCATTTGACACAATAGATCACTCCATTTTATTAAATCGTTTAGAAAGAGTGGTTAGCATCCAGGGGGTTGTATTGAGCTGGTTCTTCTCAAATCTTAAAGGTTGTACATTCTCAGTTAATATGGGTAAGCTTAATTCATCCTCAACATTAATCACATGTGGTGTCCCACAAGGTTCCGTTTTGAGTCCTCTTCTTTTTTGTTTATACATGCTTCCTCTTGGCTCTGTCTTTCAGAAATATGATGTCTCTTATCACTGTTATGCTGATGATACACAATTTTATCTTCCTGTCAAGTCTAGCAATGGAAACTCCATCATAAATCTTATCTCTTCCCTGAAGGAAGTTAAAAGGTGGCTGTCCGAAAACATCCTAATGTTAAATTAAGACAAAACTGAAGCGGTTGCTTTTGGATCTTCATTGTGTGTCGCTAATATTGGAAACCAATTAGGCTATCTTTAACACTGCACAACAGAGTCAAGAACCCATGCGTTGTCTTTAATTATGATTTATTAGTTGACAAGCTGATAAATTCGGTCATTAAAGGAAGCTTCTTTCATCTGCGAATCCTTTCGACAAATTAAAAGAGTTTCTCTCAAAGAAGGACCTAGAAGTAGTGTTTCATGCAACTCTTACTTTTATTTGTTGTTGCTTTTGATATTATTTGTTTATAAATTGTATAGAACTTGTTTTTAAATGTGCTTTATAAATAAATGTGAACTTGAACTTGGCCACCTCAATCACATAACAACAGATCTTTAATTGCGCTCTATTCTCTGGTCAAACGTGTTTAAACCTCTGTAGCCTAATGTAATCTTTTAACTACGCACATCATAATGTTTTAGGCAAGTCTGCAAGACATATTATTTTGTGTGTTTGCTCATCTGCAATATGTCTATATGATGTCTCCTATCAAATATCAAATAGACGTCGATTAGATGTATTTAAGATGTTTATGTGAAACTTTTAGATGTTTGTACACAGCATATGCTTTCCAGATCAAGTGATCTTTAACAGACATATTACATACGTATATCTGGAAAAGAAATATTGAAATAAAAGCACAAATATATATTAGTTCGCATAAAACTCTGTCTTCACTTGTATGTTAGTCTATAAGAGTTCGGGCTGTTTAAAATTAGGATTTTGTCAAGAATCCCTGACCTGGCTCCGCCCTGCAACATCAAGCCCCGCCCCCCACAGATAAAATATGTTCCCGCGGCTATGCCAACAATTATGTTGTAAAATTTAGTGATGATACAGCCATAGCTTGTTATATAAAGACCAAGACATATCATCTTATCACTCTGAAATTGAACAGCTTAAATGAAACAACACATTTTGAATCCAGAATTTGAAATGCGACCATCAGTGCAGACTTCATAGGTTTAGGAATTTGTTATTAAGTCAATAAATAGTAGTAAGTGATTCTGTATTGAGGTTTCACTGAGATGTTGGTTTATGTGTTAAGTGTGGTGATGCAGTGGCTGTATTTGGAGCCCAAGACGAAATTCCCTCTGGGACAATGAAGTACACCTTACCATGCTTTACAGATGAGGTTATATGCTTGGGATCATTTGAAGTTCCCTTTTATCTCCGCACGTTTGCTTTCCCATCACTTAGATAAAAGTTAATCTTTGTCTCATCTGTCCATAAAACTTCATTCCAAAACTCTACTGGCTTTTTCAAACTCTAATCTTGCCTTTCTATGTGTTAAACAGCTTATAATAAAATGTGACATTCTGTAGTTTTGTCTCATATTCATCTTTTAATCATGTTTACAGATTTCTTGACTCCACAGCAAATAGAGCAATGTTGTATATATATATATATATATATCAGTGCTGCCAAACTATTAATCGCGATTAATTGCATCCAAAAGAAAAGTATTTGTTTACGTAATATATGTATGTGTACTGTTTATTTATTATGTGTATACAGTATATAAACACACACACGTACAGTATATATTTTGAAAATATTTACATGTGTATTTACATTTATATGTTCATATTCTGGATGCGATTAATCACGATTAATCGTTTGACAGCACTAATATATATATGTGTGTGTGTGTGTGTGTGTGTGTGTGTGTATATATTTCTGTATTTCTATTGTTATAGTTTTAAAAAACTAAATGAAAATAAGAGTTGCTTTGGCAATTAGCTGAAATAAAATAACCTTGAATTTTTATGGTTTTAGTTATAGTTAACTGTAATACCTCATGTCCATATGTTTATTTGTGTGAGTTTATTAAGTTTTAGAAACATTTGAGTACATTCAGGTTTTTTTTCTTTTTTGTCTATGTATTAATAATGTAGGAATTATGAATGACATTTTAACTTATGCATAAAGTATTATGGTTCTGTTTTACATGTTTGAGTGTTATCAGCTCAGAGTGGATATCTTTACTGCTTCGTTAGATGCAAACATGGTACACAATCAAAATTAGTTTATTATTAAACTGGCATTGTTAAGAAGAACACAGACACATTGTAAAAATACTTCTAATACACGTACAATAACAGTTTTAAGACAGGACAATTTGCATGTAAATATATATTATATTCACTATAAAGCACATAAAATAACAGTATTTATTTTTAACAGTGATTAAGCACGGATATTCCCCTAAATATAGACACAAATTATCTTCAGATAAGTGTTTTTCACACATGAAAAAATACATATATACAGTATATATATATTTATATACGTGACACTTGACCACAAAACCAGTCATAAGAGCCAATTAATTTTTTTTTTAGAAATTATCTCTCCATTGATGTCTGGTTTGTTAGGAGGATGATATTTGCAAATCTGAGGGAGCAAAAAAATCTAAATATTGAGAAAATCATCTTTAACGTTGTTCAAATGATGTTCTTAGCAATGCATATCACTAATCAAACATTACGTTTTGATATATTTACAGTAGGAGATTTACTAAATATCTTCATGGAACATGATCTTTACTTAATATCCTGATTTTTGGCATAAAATAAAAATGTATAATTGTGACTCATACAATGTATTGTTGTCTATTTCTACAAATATACGTCTGTGATAGTGATGACTGATTCTGTGGGTCACCTATGTTGAATTCACTGTACATGAAGCCACCAGAAAAGGCATGTGGGTAAACAGCTGTTTTCTGGCTAATTATCATTTACAGAAATGTGTGTCGACTTGTTAATGTTTAATTATTTGTTTATCTTGGGCAGCTTCATTAATGCATATGAACTGCTTCGCATAAATACATAAAAACAACAGAAGAGTATGAAGAGCTGTCAGTGCAAATCACATCTGTAAACGTCAGTTCTCTGTTCATAGATTGCTCCCTGATGTTGCAGGTCAGACTGGATCCCGTGTGTTAGTGAAGCGATCTGCTTGCACTGTCGAGCTCGTCAGGGATCTTTATTTTGTCAGATATGGAGTAGAGCGTCTCTGCTGATGTGTGTTTCTCTTCTTTAGCACAGCAGCGGTTTCTGATGAGTTTGTAGAGAGCGACCGCAGGGATGACCAGCGCTGGAACACCCGACAGAATGAAGATGATCGCATAGATCCAGTCCGGATACGACTTCGTCTCCAGCGTGGGGAAATTCTCCTGGAGACAGTTGTCATGAATATAATGAGGTGACAGCACATGATTACTTAATAATCATATTCATTTATCAATTTATTATTTATTATCGGTCGTATTTATGTATTTATTTAGGGCTCTTTTATTATTCATATGTATTTATGCATTACTAACATTTTTATTATGTATTTACTAAACATTTATTTATTTATTATTTGTATTTATTTCATTTCAGCTGGTTAAATTGTAAATTGTGAATTTTTTTATTAATACTTTATTAATACTAAATACTTAATCTATTTACTTATATGTGCATTACAAATTTATTTGTTACTTTTATATATATATATATAATGTTTCTGTATAACTCATTACTATTAATTTATGCATTACTCATACATTTATTTTATTATTCTTATGTATTACTTTATAATATATATGATTTATAATTCATATGTAGTTATGCATATTAAGATTTGTTTATTATGCATATTTATGTATTCATATGTACTGTATGTAATACTCAATTATAATATATGTTTATGCATTACTCACTAGTTTTTAGTTTTTCATTTTATGTATTATGCTTTATTTATTCATCTTAAGTTATGGATGTTTATTGATCAGAGAAATTAAGTTCTCAAACTATTTGGTGTATTATAATATATATATATATATATATATATATATAATTTTTTTTTTTTTTTTTTTTTTAAACAAACAACATTCTGATAATAATGTCGTTGTTTTTTTTCTTAAAACAGCTGAAATTACTGTTCATATTCTGGGTGTCATAACAGGAATATTTTCGATCCTGCAAATCTATTGGCCATTTCTCTAAGTTTCCTATACAGCAATAAAGGCAGCCATGCATGGGATGTGCGTACCGACTGCGGGTCCCAGGCGATGTAGGTCAGCTCTTTACTGATGGTGGTGACGAAATAGAAGAGAAAGATGAGCAGCACTATGAGCGGACTGACGAGTCTCCACGTGGCCTGCCAGAAGAAGTTGGGCTTGTGACCGATCATGAATTTGATATCATCGTTGAATCTGCACCAAATCAACACACAAATATCAACAGGTCAGTTTCACCTCATGTACTAGAAATAAACTGCTGTCAATTTACTTAATATCCTAAGGATTTTTGGCATTAAAGAAAAATTTACAATTCTGACCTTGAACTGAAAAATTAAAAATTAACAAAACATGTAGGTAATACAGTAAGTGAGTTTTGAGATCAGTTTAAAAAATCTGGTGTGAAGAGACAGCACAAAGGTTTTGAGGAAGTTTGTTTCAGAGTTTCACACTGTCACTTCTCCCCGTGAAGTGCCTCAAGGATCTGTTCTTGGTCCACTTTTGTTTTTAATCTACATGCTCTCTCTAGGTCAGATAGATGGGAAAAAAACAGGATTTAACAAGATGGTTGATATGGAGTTCAAAGCATAATGTAGAATCAAATAGTACGGTAAGATTACGTATAATGGAGAAATTAACTATAACTCTGTCAAATATTAGTTTAAAAGTCAAGATAAGAGGAGGCAGAGGATTTGGGGCCAACTAACAGGATACCATTTTTATCAGTATTCAATTTTAAGTCATATATTAAGTCAATTTTAAGTTATTTTGAGCCATACATAATTTAAGATTACATGTTAAAGAAAAGGGAGGAGTTGTGCAGTAAAATAGATTTGTGTATCATCATCGTAACGATGTAAATTAAAGACCATTGCACTGCATGATCTCACCCGGAGGGAGCGTGTAGAATAAAAACAAAAGTGGACCAAGAACAGATCCTTGAGGCACTCCATAGGAAGAAGTGATGGTATGAGACTTGTTTATTATGAATTGTTTTCCCTTTTTTCCCCCAAAAAATATAGTCAAATTCACAGGGCTTTTTAGATATATAAATACAAGCGTGTGTGTGTGAAGAATGTTAAATACATTCAAATAAATAGATTACTTTATTTATAATATATTTATCCTGATCTTTATTAAATCATAAAGTATTTTATTTAAAATCAAACATGAATATACATTTTAATATAAAAAAACAAAAGCTTAATTAAAATCAGTTTTGGAAAGATTAGTTATACAACCATCACCTGTCAATCCCATAAATGTAGGCTACAGCAATCATTTCGCAGAAGGCGATGATCAGCAAAGGAATGGATCCGGCGAAGCTGTCGAACAGAGCCAGCCAATATTCACCTGAACCCTGAGCGAAGATTATGGCCAGACCGAACGAGACGAAACACACCAGACCTGAAACACACACACACACAGACCCAGACCTTCACGTGTGGTCATCAATGGAGACAGCTAGATTTTAACTAGAGGTTGAATGACTTCTGATTTTTTAAAGTCAACTTTTATGTGATGAAAATCGAGTCGAAGTCGACTAGTCGCTGATGACGTCATTAATGAACGAATAAGTCTGGAGCTGTGACAAGCCCCTTGTGCACAGCTATGGCATATAACACAGTGTTGCGTACATGGCTATTGCTCCTATTACAGCTCATTTTTATCAGTTCTTTTGCCTTTGTGTCATTTTATTTCTCACATATTTCTGCACATTCTGAATCAGATATAGATAAAGTAGCACAGTAAAGATTAAATTTTTATGAATGCATTAGTGAGAGCGATTGCTTGTGTGAATTATTCTACATGGCATCATCTCTCTAGTAGTAGTGACGCTGTGGGGTTTAGTTATTAAGAAATACATGCTTGAACTTTTCAGTGTCTAAGATATATTAATGAGAAATCACAGAACAGTGTTGAAAATATATTTCCACGCTGAATGATTCTGTGCGTGTGTTCTGCGTGTGATGTACGAGCTACTGTCTGTAGCCTATGTGTGCGTTACAGTGCAGCAGCGCATTATATAAGAACAGCGATTAATTTACTGTATAAGAAGCTGTTTAGAATGTGCATTCTCCTGTTCAATTTTGAGCATCCAGTAATTTATTCACGCATGTCTTGTGGAGCTTTCAGATTATACATTTATTTGTCATTTTAACTATTAGGAAATGGAGCGTAAATGTCCTTCAAAGATTTCTTCTCCTGTTGCGCCCTCTATTGGTCAAGCTACTAGTTTTTTTTTTTCTTTTATTCGTCACATACAAAATTATATATAGCATACATAACCAGCAGTGAAATGTGAGTTGACGTCAAGCTTAAAGAGTCACGGCAAAGCATTGAAGTCGATTACTCGATTAGTCTGTGCAACCCCTGATTATAAAGCTTGTAGCTGTACCTGTGTAGACCTCCTTTGGCCAGCGCTTCGGGAGGATGTTCAGGTCCTGCAGAGGCACAACGACTCCTTCGACACTGCCGAACATAGTGGATAATCCCAGACAGAAGAGCATGATGAAGAACAGCACTGACCACAGAGGAGAGATGGGCATCTTGGTAATGGCCTCGGTGAAGACGATGAAGGCCAGACCGGTTCCCTCAACTCCCTGTGCAGATAACACGAGTCTCTGAGGCCACATACACACTGCAGGTTTCGACAACCACATTCAGACAGCTGAATTTAGCTGCAGTGTGTAAGTGGCCTGAGAGAACTGAAGCACAGAATAAAAGGAGGAAACACAGACCTGACTGAGAAACGTCTGCATGTCGCAGGTCTTCAGCTGGAGCTCCTGAAAGACGGCTGGTGCTGTGCTGTTGAGATGCTGAAGAACGCTGTCGTAGTTGCTCTCCGTGATGTTTCCCTCCGGAAGATCAAACACGTTCATCAGCGTCAGGATGTTACTGTCATATATATATATAAGAAAAGTATATATTATTAAATAATTTCAATAAAGAATAAATTATATTAATATTCTGAACACAACATATGTATATATTTATATAAATTTTTTAAATATATTAATTATAATTCAATTAATAAATTAAAATGTTATTAAATTAAATCAATCATTGTATTCTAGTTTAGGTTTATTAAATATATATATTTTATTTTAAGATTCATTTAAGTTAATTTATTTAATAAATGAAATATGTATGATATATTTACTAATTTTATATATTCTGAAACATAGACGTATATGAAATTGACTCAGATTAATATATATATTAAGATATTTGGCACCTTTTGTTCAATACATTTAATTATTTATTATGTTTAAATTATATTCAAAAAATTATGATATATATCATTATATACATAAATATATTATTGAATATATTAATTTATTTCACATTTATTCAATATATATTTCATTATGTTAAAATATATGAAAATTTTGAATGATATATTACTAAGTTTATATATCACTATACAGTAATATAATATTAAATATAATTTATATATGATTATATGATATGTATCATTATGTATAATTTCTATATATATATATATATATATTGAAATATTTATTAAATAAATATTTATAGATTTTTTTTCCTTTCTAAAATATATAAAAATATGTATATGATATATGTAGTGGAATATATTAAATTTTGAGCCGGAGACACTCACCCGTTGAGACAGTCGTCGAACCTCTCTGTGGCTCTGAAGCCGATGATGGAGTAAATCACGATGGCTGCGTATATAGACGTCAGGCCGTTTATTACGGAGATGATGACCGCGTCCTGCTCACAGTTATTACTGCAGACACACAGTGGAACAGTTATTAAATCATTACACTGATCAAAGCCTCAGCAGCTGTCAAAGGCTGGAGTTACTGACTGGACTGAGTTGTAGCTGGAGAAGGAGATGAGTCCTCCAAACGCCAGAGAGAAGGAGTAAAACACCTGCGCTCCTGCGTCCAGCCACGTGCTTGGGTTCAGCAGCTCGTCCAGCTGCACAAACACATCAGTGATTGGACGGTTACTTTGGAAATGTAACAGGTTACAGATTACAAGTTACTCTGTTTAAAATGTAGCAAATAGTGTAACTATTTCAGTTACATGTAACTGATTACATTTGATTACTTTTACTTTTGATTAACATACCATTTTCATAAGCAGTGTTTGGAATAACGGCGTTTAAAAGAACGGCGTTAGGTAACGACATTATTTTTTCAGTAACGGGGTAATCTAACTAATTACTTTTCCCGTCGTTACAACGCCGTTAACGTTACTGAACGTTAAATGCGGTGCATTACTCTGCATTGATTTAATATGCAATCCGAACGCACCCCTGGCTCACACAGCGAGTGAGCAGGTGGGTTAATAACGAGATTAGCGATTATGATTGGCTAAGGCAGAGTCATGTGTTTCATGGTAGCCAATCAGAGCCAGTGTTTTTACACACATGCGCCAGCGGCGCCAAACACACACAGTCACACACACGCAACAGCTACACAGAGATTCGCAGCAGCAGGAGAAATGGCGAGTCAGGAGCAATCCGATGAAAAGTTGGCATTTTCAAGGTGGAGATATAAGCACTACTTCAAATTCATTGTAGTCAAAGGCAAGAACGTGCATGTAATGTGTGACACACACATCTACAAAGCAGATGTGGCCAAAAACAGTTTTCTTACAAAGAGTGCAGGATAAAACTCTTGCTGTCTGTTTACGTGCAATAAATCTCGAAAATTATGTACGAACACCTTCTTTGACATATAGCAACTTTTTTTTTTTTTACAGTAACGCAAATAGTTACTTTCCCTGGTAACGAGTTACTTTTATTATAGAGTAATTCAGTTACTAACTCAGTTACTTTTTGGAACAAGTAGTGAGTAACTATAACTAATTACTTTTTTAAAGTAACGTTCCCAACAGTGTTCATAAGTAGCTGTAATTTAATTACACATTTTATCTCAGTAACTATAACAGTTACAGTTACATTTATTTTGTAATTAAATTGCGTAATTCCGTTACATGTTACTAGTTACTGTACATTGTCATATATCATTAATTTATTAGCAGAGCTGGGTAGATTACTTGCAAATTGTAATATGTTACTGATTCCTAATTACATGGCTAAAATGGTAGTTAGTAACATAATCAATTACATTACACATTTTAGGGTAGATTACTTTTAGATTACTTTAACATTACTCGTGTTTCACATTGATTTAGATTGATTTATTTTGTATAGAGAGGTGATTGACAAACATTATTAGAATGTTTGCAGGATTGTGGGAAAACTTGTGGGATTTAGACATTTTCAGAACCCGTTGGCTTCCATATTACGGACAAAAAAAATACTATGGAAATCAATAGGATACAAAATGTTTTGGTTTCCAACCTTCTTCAAAATATCTTGTTTCGCGGAGTTTCATTTTGGGTTTATTTATGTGTCTTTAACATATATAATTATATTCTTTTTAAGAAAACAGTCGGATAATGAAAGTAGAATGGAAGACTTTTAGACTTTTTTTGTTCCTTCTAGAGTTTGACGGCTGTCACATAACATCCACTTCATGTAGTTTTCAATGAAGATGTTTCGAGGGCATTATGAAGAGGATTTCCTCTTTCTGAACATGCATGAGTTATTTCTTCTCCGTGTAAAGTGAAGTCAGCTGGATGTGTTTGTGTCAGACTCACATCTGGTGTGAAGAGGAACTTGATTCCGCTGACAGAGCCTTTGAGCGTCAGTCCTCTGATCAGGAAGATGGTCAGAACCAGGTACGGCAGCGTGGAGGTCACATACACGGCCTGACCAGACACAGACATCACAAAAACTCAACACAGAGCCTGAAACATGCCCAGATCATGTGTGCAAATAATATTTAGCATAAAGAAAAAGATTTTATGACATTAATTTGCATGACAACGACCATAGTTATCACACATTCTCTGCTGAATATATATAGACATTATGCTGAGAGAAAGCACTGATGCCTTGGATGTAGTGTGTGTGTGTGCGTGCGTGTGTGTTTATATATATATATATAAAGTTATATATCAAAAAAAGTTCATGAGAGGTGTCCTAAGACAAGAATGCATGTCTTCAAATGTTGTGTGTGTGTATATACAGTATATATATATATATATATTATATAGTACTTATATAGTACTGTCAAACGATTAATCGCGATTAATCGCATACAAAATAAAAGTTTTTGTTTGCGTAATATATGTGTATTCTGTATATTTATGTAAAAGTATACATATACATGCATATATATATATATATATATATATATATATATATATATATACATAAATACACAGAAATACAATATATATTTTTTAAATATTTACAAGTATTTACATGTCCATGTTTATATTCATATAATTTTTATTTTAAATAAATGTAAACATAACATATTTGTCTGAAATATGTACATGAATGTGTGCCTATTTATATATACATTATTTATGTATGTGTGCTGTGTATATTTATTATGTAAACAAAAACTTTTATTTTGGATGTAATTAATCGCGATTAATCGTTTGACAGCATATATATACAGTAAACAATGTGTTTATATTATGTAATAATTATATATATAAATTGAAAAGTATTCTGATGTATTTATTTGATATTAATTTAATTTACCAAATTTCATACGCTAATAGAAAAATATTAAATGCAAATATCAAAATTAGATTAGACAGCAAGAAAGATTGAGAAATGCAGATAAGAAAAGTGTGTAAACTTTTGTATGGTAAGAGTTTGGTAAATGTGCTTCAATAACATCAAAACAATGTCACAATGTAACAAATCTGAATGATTTTAAGAACAGACTTCACTTTCTTCAATTCTTCACTGTAATGTAATGCTTTCTTTAGGTTTTGGGATGAAATGAGAGTTGGAAATGTAATTTCCTGTTCTAAAAGTTGCATCCTATAGTTTACCAGAAATGTGTCTGTTATCAACGATGCCTTTACAGCAATTAGTCGCTGTGATATCTTTACAGCGGCCCGAATCTCGCTGCCCTTTGTGCTCTTTATATTATAGTGTAAAACATAAGCAGAGATCGTATCGCTTTCCTCCGATGTTTTATCTCGTCTTGGCCAAACATTCCTATTTTTTAACCATTACGTCAGTCTGTGCGCTAGCTAATGTTTCACCAGAACAGCCACACCCAGATCTCTGGCCTTGCATGGGTTAACCTTGGGTTATCTTGTTCCAGGTCATGCACCGCTCATATGTTACTGAGGGTTAGTAATCAATTTGGGGAAGGAAGGTTTCGAGATTTCACATTGTAAACCCTGGGTTAATGTTCGTGTATATTTACGAGGTTATTAACGCAGCTGCACGTGGACATGTTACTACGTCACCCCTCTAACAATGACATGACAGGTTTGATCTCATTGAGAGACAGATGAGGGTCTGCACATGTTTTGGAGCACTAAAAAAAAAGATTCAATATATTTTGGAGATGTACCTTCCCGGTGGTCTCGATGCCCCTCAGACAGCAAACCCACAGCAGAGTCCAGGCACAGAACAGACTCAGAACAATCCACCACTGCAGACCTCCAGAGTCCTCGATCACAGGCGTCGTGTTCAGCGTCTTTCTGTACCAGAAATAATCCACCGGAGAACTGCGCTCACATTCAGACACAAACCCTGTTAACAGACACACACAAACAGCTGTGTAAGTACACCTGGATTTGTGCATTCATCGTCTTTATGCACTCCGGCTAATCAGTCAAGACTCAGGTAGCTGACATCATAAAAGACTTTACATTGACAAAGCAGACATTTACACACAATAGAATATCAAATAACTAACAGTAAGAAAAAGGAAAAGGTAAAAACACAAATTAGTTTTATTTAGTGCTGTCAAATGATTATTTGAGATTAATTGCATCCAAAATATTTTTTTTTTTTTTACATAATACATGTGTGTGTGCTGTGTATATTTATTATGTATATGTACATACACACGTTTATCGTGATTAATTGTTTGACAACACTAATTTTATTACATCAGCATGTTTATACTAATAGATTTTACACTAAGATCATGCAGCTTGCATAGACCTAACAAAAAGATAGTCTTACTCAGTAGTTTTGTCTTGTTTTCCCTTTCAAAAAAATTAAATCAAGATACATTTATTTAAAAAGAAAACGACGAGGTCTTATAATGACTGAGTATTAAGTAAGACATGTTTTCTAAAAATAAAAAAAAATAGCAAAATCTAGATCAAGATTTTTTCTTGATTTTAAGCATAGATGTAAGATATTAAGTCTTATTTGAAAAAGATATTTTAAGATATCTGTACTGGAAAACCAGATAGAAATAGTGAATAAGAAATGCATTTTTACTTTCAATTTGAATATTTTTTGTTTGTTTGTTTGTTTGTTTTGTGTGTAGTCAGGTTACTAAAGAGCCACATGAAGTGATGTCACAATGAATTGACATGAAACCTGTTGGTCAGTACCTGTCCGGTTTTCATTGATGGGACACTGACTCCAGGGTAAAGGGTCCTGAAACGAGTTGAAGAAGTACCACAAGACCCAGGCGATGATGGTGTTATAGTACATCCCCACCATGAAGGACACCAGCATGGAGGCGATGCCTGTGAGCGACAAGCACTTTCAATCACATCATTCATCATAATCACCAGACAGACTGTGTGAAGCTCATACATACAGGGTTTTAATACTGTAGGTCTGGGATGCAATACTCTTTTACTGGGATCAGGTTTTTATCAAGTAAAACCATTGTAAAACCATGTAGACTTCTATTACTTACGAATCTTCAAAAGTTTGTTTCTTCACTTTAGTAGCACTTGCATATACCAAACTTAGCAGGTTTATTCCTGTCGGTTTTCTGAGGGTTTTTACTGAGAGGTTTGTTCATATTTAAATTCACACTGATTTATACATTTTATTCCAAAAAAAAACAATTAAAAATGCAATTCCTAAAACTGACTTTTCTGATTTATGGAGCAATCCAAAAGCCTCTCTTGAAAAACTCCAATATGTCAAAAACATCAAACAAGAGTTATATGGTTTTTGTTCTAGTAATGTATGCAAATAAGTACATATTTATTTAGATATTGAACATAGTATTTAGGAAACTTTTAAAACAAAACAAATGTATTATGATTAATCAAGTATGGTGAGATCTTTTAGTTAACACTTTTTACCATATTTATCTTTAATGTTTTGCCTTTATATACCCACCTACGCCAACTAAATACGGGTTGATGGATCTCCAGACACCGACGCTGCCTTTTCTGAGTCTCTGTCCAATGGCAAACTCCAGATGAAGCAGCGGGATTCCCTCCAGAACCAGGAGAATCAGGAAAGGGATCATAAACGCTCCTGGAAATGGGTGAGATCAGTTATTTTCAACAACACAAGCTCTTGTTTATTCATTTTTACAGCGCACAAATATAACTAAAACAGCATTTTAAAAGGTTAACAGAAGTTTGAAAACATTGATGTCTCTAATGTTTTTCTTAAAGATCCTTTTGAGCAATAAGAATAGTAACAAATGAGTCAATAGTTGTCCTACAGTATAAATATAGGTAGTTAAAATAATTGTGCAGCAGCATCTGTTTGTGTCTGTAGATTTCAGTTACAATACACCTTTAAAAGCCATTTCCTCAAATTATTTTTTCTCTCCTGCACTTCAGCAGCATTTACATGCACCAAAACTTACAGTTTTATTCCTATATATATTCTGAAGGTTTTTACTGTGGGGTGTGTTCACATTTCATTCACTGGTTTTACTATTGCACTTTATCTATTTGCATCTATAGATTTCTATTACAAAATCTTTAAAGGCTATTTTCCCTGAACTTCAGCAGCACTTGCATACACCATAACTTACAGTTTTATTCTTATCTATATTCTGAAGGTTTTTGCTGTTGGATTTGTTCATATTTCATTCGCTGGTTTTACTATTGCACTTTATCTGTTTGCGTTTGTGGATTTCAATTACAATTAATTTATTTTAAAGAGTTTGTTTCTGCACTTCAGCAGCACTTACATACACCGAACTTAACAGTGTAATTCCTATCTATATACTTAAGGTTTTTACTGTTGTTTTTTTCACATTTCATTCGCTGTTTTTATTATTGCACTTTATCTATTTGCATCTTCAGATTTCTATTACAAAATCTTTAAAGGCTATTTTCCCCAAATTAGTTTTTCCTGAACTTCAGCAGCACTTGCATTCACCAAAACTTACAGTTTTATTCTTATCTATATTCTGAAGGTTTTTGCTGTTGGATTTGTTCATATTTCATTCGCTGGTTTAATTATTGTTCTTAATCTGTTTGCGTTTGTGGATTTCAATTACAATTAATTTATTTTAAAGAGTTTGTTTCTGCACTTCAGCAGCACTTACATACACCAAACTTAACATTTTAATTCCTACCTATATTCTAAAGGTTTTTACTGTGGATTTTGTTCATATTTCATTTGCTGGTTTTAATATTACACTTTATCTATCGTCTATGTATTTCAATTACAATATATATATATTTAAAGGCCCTTTTCTCAAAAGGAGTTGTTCCTCCACTTCAGCAGCAGTTACATACACTAACATTTACAGTTTTATTTCCATCTATACAGTGAAGGTTTTTACTGAGGGTTTTTTTTCATACATCATTCGCTGGTTTTATTATTGCACTTTATCTACGTATTTACGTATTTGAACTGTAGATTTCCATTTTAATGCATTTCCTTAAAGAGTTTGTTTCTCCACTTCAGCAGCACTTACATACACCACACTTTACAGTTTTATTCCTTTCTTTATTCTGAAGGTTTTTAGTGAGGGATTTTTATTGAAGGTTTTTACTGAGATGGTTTTGCCTGGTTTTATTATTGCACTTTATCTATTTGAACTGTAGATTTCCATTTTAATGCATTTCCTTAAAGAGTTTGTTTCTCCACTTCAGCAGCACTTACATACACCACACTTTACAGTTTTATTCCTATCTATATTCTGAAGGTTTTTACTGAGGGGTTTGTTTATATATCATTCACACTGATTTATATTACATTTAATTTTAAATAATTTTACATCCGTTTTAAATAATTTTAAACCATTAAATTGCAACATCAAATCAAACTCTAGAACCTAATTAAATTTTCTATCCATAGTGCTATATTACATTCATTATTGCATATGCATATTGCATTGCATTTTTGCAGTGTCATACTGTAACAGCTGTTTTGGAAACAAAGTGATATCAGCCAATATCAGCTTCTTTATCTTAGAGTTTGACTCTCTTCTGCAGCTCTTATCAGCCCAAAGATTCGAAAGTCCACATGATGATAGACTGAGGTGAAGGTGAAGGTGAGAGGGCACTTTAGGTAAATGAGAGATATACACTTGATGCACATTTACTTCTCTGAAGAAACATGAATGCTCAGATGTTGCTCTTTCATAGCTCTTGTTACTTTGTTTCATTGATGTGTCAGATGATTCTTCTAACAAATCCTCCGGAGAAATGAATGTGGAGCACCTCATCATTTGATGAGAAATGTTTGATATCATGTTAAAATCTGACTTTTAAGCACAGACTTTAGTTCCTATGCAAATCTGAGTACAGTTTGAGATCTCTTCAGAAACTCCAGTCTTTATATTACGTTTTCTGTAATGTTTTTAATCTTAATGTTCTCTTTGTTTTTGTGGAAAAATTTAAACACCAGAATGTTTGTACAAAATTACAATTATGATGTTTGCAGGGATTTTTTTTTGTATTTAGTTGTGTACCCGCTGAGGGTATTTAAACTTAAGTTAATGCATATGAATACCAGTTATGTTTATGCATTATGCAACTGAACCCATGATTTTGGCTCCTCTTGAGCTCCAGCAAAGCACTTGGAAAAAAGTGCTTTTCTGCACTTAAAAAATGTTTTTGAATAATAAAAAGTACCTAAAGTGCCGTATATAATAATAATAGTTAATGAAAAAAAATATTTGTTTTATGCACAGTAAAAAAAAAAATCAAAGTTGGAGCGAGTTCAATAAGAAAATACTAGAAAAAATTTAAAATTTGACAATTACAATTACTTGCTGTCTTTTTAATTATTTGTCATATTTACGAAAAAAATTTAAATTCATGTTCTCATGTTTGGGAAATATAGGTGTTAACGTTTTACTCCTTTTAAATTATTTTTATACTGCAATGTGATTTTTCTTTCTTTCTTAAATTTTTTTAATATTATTTTTTGTGTGTGTGTGTGTTTGTGTGAATTGTATTGAATCCAATAACACCATAAAAATCGTTTTCTGAATGGAAACTTCCATCCTGTTTTAATAGCATAATAAATCTCGCTTTGTTTCACAGAGTAAGCGTCTGTTGTTCTGCTGATGTTGAATTAATGTTTAACTATAATCGTTTTAAGTGTCTGCTTTTAGCCCATTATAAGACTATTTGGGGTTTTATGAGGGAGTTTATAGTGGTCTTTATGTGGTTATATCACATGCATATGAAAATAACACAGAATTACAATCACTTTTGTCTTCAATCTTAAAACACAGGTATTAATTGGTTGTATAATTTGATTATTCTCAGAAACAGTTTTGGACAAAACTGTTTTAACTGATATATTTTCAAAATTTACATTCTCTCTAAAAAAAATTAAATAATGCACTGCTTCTAAATGAGCGAAATCATAAAACACTTGATTGGCACTCATACATTTCTGAATGTCATTATATTAGATATACATCAAATTAAGTGTAATTTATAGTAAATAATGATGCACAAACACACTTTAATGTATTTGAATTGCATAAAAAATAATCAACTTAATGTAGTGCATATTTGTCAGCCATACATAAATGAAACAGGTAAAATTTCTCTAATATTACTAATAAACTGAATGTGTTTTAAGTACACAATAAACAGGTTTATATATATTTATCAATAAATTCCACTGTTGTTTTGAATATTGCCAACTTTAACCATTTTGAGCTAAATCCAATTTTTTAAATGAACAAATTTATGCAGATTCTAAGCAGTTCCAATAAATGCATACTGCATTGGCATGAATTTTGAGTGCAGAAATCTTACATTTCTGACAAATTTGCATCACATTTATTGGTTTATGTTAAAACGGTTGCATGAATATTTTAAATGCACTTCAAAAACATGAAATGCGTGAGATCCTGCAGATGCAGACTGCTGGTCTGGTGTTGTGAGTGTGAGTTTGGTGTGTTGTCTGTGTTCCTCACCTCCTCCGTGGCTCTGGCAGAGATACGGGAACCTCCAGACGTTCCCCAGCCCCACACAGAAGCCCACACAGGTCAGCATGTACTGGGTTTTGTTGTCCCACTGTGGACGATCTCCAGCCTCCTCCAGCTCCAGCTTCTCCAGCTCGGCGTGAGACGGGATCCGCTCGTCCAGACCCGGGTTCGGGAGCTTCAGCTTCATGTCTGCAGCGGTGAGTTTGTACACAGAGAGATGGAGAGATGGCAGGAGATGTCAATAAATACTGACTCCAACATGCACATGCTGACCTTTAGCACTGACATCTCCTCCCTTATCCACACACACTCTCTCTCTCTCTATTTCTCCCTCTCTCTCTCTCTCTCTCTCTCTCTCTCTCACACACACACACACACACACACACACACACACACACACACACACACACACAGGGAAATGTTCTTTGTCAGAATGACACATTAAATTTATAAAATGTGCCAGTAAAGACATTTATAATGTTAGATTAGATTTCTATTTCAAATAAATGCTGTTCTTCTGAAGTTTCTATTCATCTGTGAATCCTGAAAAATAAAATGCATCACAGTTTCCACAGAAATATTGTGCAGCACGACTGTTTTCAACATTGATGATAATCAGAAATCAGAATGAGCAGTAAATCATCATATTATTCTGATTTCTGAAGATCATGTGACACTGAAGACTGGAGGAATGATGCTGAAAATACAGCGGAGCATCACAGAAATAAATTACACTTTAACACAGATTCACACAGAAAACAGCTGCTTTACATTAGAAATTTTTTTTCACTATTTTTACTGTATTTTGATCAAACCAATGCAGCTTTGAAGTTTCATATATCAGCAACGCTTTACAAAAACATTAACTTTGTTAATAATTATGCATTAGGTATCATTACATAACAGTTTTTACAGCATTCATTAATCCAGGTTAAAGTTTATCCGGATTAAATATTTAATAAAAAAATATGATCTTACTGTATTTTTATATATGCAAATATATAAATCTTACTGACTCCGAACTTTGGTAGAATAAATATTAATAAAAAAAATTAATATCATTGTATATGCTTTGGGCTATTTAATACAAAAAATAATAATAATAATAATAAAATTTTTTTAAAAAAAATATATATATATGTGTGTGTGTGTGTATTGCAAATAACTATTATATAGACATACAGTATTTAAAAAAACAAAATTACAAATAATAAAAATGACAAAAACACTGCAAAAGTACAAAAATTTTAACTAAAATCAAAGCGAAATCAGAAATTATAAAAATAACATATATTAACAAAAACTATAATAGCCCATCAGCATTGATAAAATAATACTGATTATAATAATAATAATAATAAAGAAAACCAAACAAGTAATGATGCTTTATTTCCTGTAATGGAAAATGTATTTTTTGTCGCTCTTTTATTTCTTCATCACTTGATGTTGTTTAAATATTCAGATCCACTGCTGTTTGACTGATGAGTGTTAAACCAAGCATGAGTGAAGAGAGACTGTTGTGACAACAATTAAACTGATGCCTAATCACTTTACGATGGGTCAAGAGTGTTTTATCTGATAGATACTCCCTTTAGCATCATAAATCCATCCCACAGCACAGTACTGAAGTCCAACGTGCTGAATAATAAATGCCAGCGCTCACTGAGCATCGGTGATATGCTGTGATTTGAGATGTGATGAATGATTGATGGTGTTTGAACAGCTCAGCTGTCAGATGAAGATGTTCTCGAGCAACTTATTGACCCGTCCGAAACGCTTGCATAAGATGAGATGCTGTTTGGCACATGAGCACGTCTCATCTGGTCAATCATTCGGGACTGACACTACATTAATTGTTGTTGTAATCATTTCTCTAACTGAGAGGAATGTCATGTTTGAGTCATGAAATAAGTGAGGCATAACGTTATCACTGAATAAACCCTGACGTGACGCTCTTATATAATACACTCAGGTGCTTTTATTTATGATGACAGTACATTATCATGTTTAATGATGCTTACATGTTTGATTTGTAATAATTGTATTGTGTGAGCAGAAAGAGAGTATGTGGACAGAGACATAAAATATAGAAATCAAAGAGACAATGATCATTTATATAGTTTACAGTCATTATACAATGCAAGAAAAAAATAAAAAATCATCATTTTTTAAAAATATAATAAAAAGATTATGATTTAATAAGGTTTTGAAATTTGTTAACAAACAATCCTGAGTAAGAAAACATTTTTGTGCAATTTTATATTGTTCAACAAACTTGTTTATCATTTGTACTTGGTGAATTTAATTTTATTTATTTATTTACAATTATGTTTGGACCATTGTTTTTTTTACAGTTAGGAAATATATTTTACAATTAATTGTAATTAATTTATTGTTAATGAATTTATTTATTTATTTCTGCATTGTTAATACCAATGAAATGGCATGGAAATAATATAAGTCCAAAAAAAAAAAAAACCCATAATGAAGCTTCATTTTCTTTATGCAAGATAGAATTTCTTTCTGGATTTGGCATAAATGACACTTTTTTTTTTATTAAATTGGTTGTTTGAGTCATTTGTTTATTATTGTCGTTGTGTTTTAATAATATAATTAATTAAGATACAACTGCTTGTCTTTTAAAGCAAAACCTGAATTTTAATTAGTTTATAAGGAAACAAGATTTCGTATCTTAGGTCATTTTGCATCTCAAGTAAATCCTGGATATCTGAATATTTAGACAAACATTTGATCTTGATCTTGATTTCAGTCCTGCAAAGCGTTTATACAAAAAAAAAATGAAGTATAAAATGTACTTAATTTTTCTTTTGCAAGTTTTTGGACATTTCTAAAGTAAAGTTTAAGTATGGAAATTAAATCAAATCAAATCTATTGCAATTCTAATGCAATTAGGGAAGCTATGACATCTCTCGACCAATATCTTTATGTTGTTCTGATGTTTTGTATTCATCTGCTTCTTCCGTTCTGCTCTTTTTACATTGACTATCACTCTATACAGACAAATACAATCACATACAGCAGACATTTCTCTAATATTTATTACAACATATACTGATACACTGAACATTCACTTTAATGGTATATGAGATGACTGGATGCTTTAAACTGATTTACTATTGAACTGTCAGCAACTGAACTGCAGCTCAAACTATTTAAAATATAGTGAATTAAGCTACAAACTCAGTCATAGTTGGTACAATGCTTCTATCTGACATGTACAATGCTAAAAAAAACTAAAATAACACTTTGAAAACACGTAAGATCTCAATAGGGGAAAATATCATGGATATCTACTGTATACTGATATGAACTTGTGATGGATGAAACCGCACTTCGGAGCGGGTTTGCGAATCATTTGATGAAGATCGGGTCTTCGTAGCGAGTTTATGAATCATTTGATGAAGATCGGCTCTCGTGAGCGAGTTTATGAATCATTTGATGAAGATCGGGTCTTCGTAGCGAGTTTACGAATCATTTGATTTAGATCGGTTCTTCGGAGCGGGTTTGCGAATCATTTGATTTAGATCGGTTCTTCGGAGCGAGTTTGCAAATCAATTTAGTTAGATCGGCTCTTCGGAGCGAGTTTATGAATCATTTGATGAAGATCGGCTCTCGTGAGCGAGTTTATGAATCATTTGATGAAGATCGGCTCTTCGGAGCGGGTTTGCGAATCATTTGATGAAGATCGGCTCTTCGGAGCGAGTTTGTGAATCATTTTAGTTAGATCCGCACTTCGGAGCGGGTTTGCAAATCATTTGATGAAGATCGGCTCTTCGGAGCGAGTTTACGAATCATTTGATTTAGATCGGCTCTTCGGAGCGAGTTTGCGAATCAATTTAGTTAGATCCGCACTTCGGAGCGAGTTTATGAATCATTTGATGAAGATCGGCTCTTCGGAGCGAGTTTATGAATCATTTGATGAAGATCGGCTCTCGTGAGCGAGTTTATGAATCATTTGATGAAGATCGGCTCTTCGGAGCGAGTTTATGAATCATTTGATGAAGATCGGCTCTTCGGAGCGGGTTTATGAATCATTTGATGAAGATCGGCTCTTCGGAGCGAGTTTATGAATCATTTGATGAAGATCGGCTCTCGTGAGCGAGTTTATGAATCATTTGATGAAGATCGGCTCTTCGGAGCGGGTTTATGAATCATTTGATGAAGATCGGCTCTTCGGAGCGAGTTTATGAATCATTTGATGAAGATCGGCTCTCGTGAGCGAGTTTATGAATCATTTGATGAAGATCCGCACTTCGGAGCGAGTTTATGAATCATTTGATGAAGATCGGCTCTTCGGAGCGAGTTTATGAATCATTTGATGAAGATCGGCTCTCGTGAGCGAGTTTATGAATCATTTGATGAAGATCGGCTCTTCGGAGCGGGTTTGCGAATCATTTGATGAAGATCGGCTCTTCTGAGCGAGTTTGTGAATCATTTTAGTTAGATCCGCACTTCGGAGCGGGTTTGCGAATCATTTGATGAAGATCGGCTCTTCGGAGCGAGTTTACGAATCATTTGATTTAGATCGGCTCTCGTGAGTGAGTTTATGAATCATTTGATGAAGATCGGCTCTCGTGAGCGAGTTTATGAATCATTTGATGAAGATCGGCTCTTCGGAGCGGGTTTGCGAATCATTTGATGAAGATCGGCTCTTCTGAGCGAGTTTGTGAATCATTTTAGTTAGATCCGCACTTCGGAGCGGGTTTGCGAATCATTTGATGAAGATCGGTTCTTCGGAGCGAGTTTACGAATCATTTGATTTAGATCGGCTCTCGTGAGCGAGTTTATGAATCATTTGATGAAGATCGGCTCTCGTGAGCGAGTTTATGAATCATTTGATGAAGATCGGCTCTCGTGAGCGAGTTTATGAATCATTTGATTTAGATCCGCACTTCGGAGCGAGTTTGTGAATCATTTGATTACAGTTTTTCACAGACGCTGGGACACATTTTTCAATACTTAGGTCACTTTGCAAAAGTCTTCACACAGTGAGCACAACAGAAGTCTATGTGAGCCAGTGATGCGCGGGTTGATCCAAAATGAGCGGGTGCCTGGTCACCCGGGGTTATGAGTCATCCAAAAATATTTTTAATGATATTCGGGTCGGGGTTGGTCGGGTAGGTTGAAATAAAGATGCCAATTAAACCTTTGTAATTTATATCGTTCTAGACACAATTTTGAATACATAGCCTACACTTTATTGTCTGAATAACTGGCGCGAAGATGACGCACGAGCTCCGTCTGCAGGTAGAGATGGAGGCGGCAAGAGAACAGGTGAACCCTGGGGAGCAACGGCGCTGTTTTTGGTAAAACATGATTTTGACGACTTCATTAAGTTTTGTTTTATAGAAAACTCGTTTAAAATCATTTTCGTTTTGTATAAATTGTATCTTAATTTTGATAAATGTTTTATCAATGAATTGCCCGTATTTAATAAATAAGAAGCAAATATAGCAGACATTGTAATAAGGCGCCGACACGATCACTTGCATTGAATGTGAACTGGAGGGCACCGAAACTCAGCTTGTGCCTCACAGATTTAAAAAATGTAGGCTATATATTACAGACAGCCTTAAATGTCTGCTTTTAAATGAAAATATTCAAACCAAAATAAATAGGCGACTCTCTGATTATGTAATCCATATGAAATGTGTATTTCTCTCTGGTGTTCACGGCGAGTCCGCATCGACAACTTCATCTCAGCAGCGACACAGAAAACACCAGTTTATTACTAAACAATTACTAAACAATCCTTGCTAATTTAGACACATTCATAATCGAACTGATGTCCTGTTTGGTAGGGTGAGTACGGTAGTTTCTAGCCTACGAGTCCTTTATGAATGGACTGGCATTAGCTTTTGAGTAATGGCAGGTGCGTGCTGATTGCCAGATGGGTGGTGATTTTTTTCTTGGAGACTGCAATGATGGTTTGTGCCAGCTTCGGAGAACAGTTGTCGTAGCTGTTGTTAGGTATGTTTAACAGTGTGATATTGTGTATAATAATTTGCATTTAAATGTTTTGCTCAGATGGCAATGATGGTTTGTGCCAGAGTTGGAAAACTCTTGTCTAGCTGGTAGGTATGTGATGTATATGGTTGAAGCAAGGCCGGACTTACCATTGGGCTTGACTGGGCTCAAGCCCATGGGCTCAAGCCCATTGATGTGCAAGCGGAGAATCCAGAGGACAACAACCCAAACCCGCTGGAAGAAACGGTTGGAGACGATTTGAATTCACGAGCAGGGGAGCCCATCAATGAATCATCATCTCTTCTGCCAGATGTTGTAAGACAAGTCTTCCATTTGCTATGATTGTTCTGTGAACACAGGGAAACTGTCCCCCGCTATTGAAAACTGCCCGCGCTGCGTTGAGTACTGTCCTGCTGGGAGAAGTGGCCAACTCTGTTCCGTGGAGGGGACGGCGGACGAATTCCTTGCCCGACCCTCCCCGCTATCCCAAAACGAGGTGACACACGAACAGTTGATGTTGTCCATGTAATGAGTAATCCCCTCCTTTGCTGTCTATTTCCTATCAGTACGTGCTCCAGTACTTATCTCTAGCCTAAAGAGGAGTTGCTGCGCAAATCCCTGCCAGTGCCCACAGCCATTACTTACCTCCAGCCGAAGAGGAGCTACTGCACAAATCCCTGCCAGTGCCCGTACCACTACTTACCTCCAGCTGAAGAGGAGTTACTGCACAAATCCTCGCCAGTGTCCGTACCATTACTTACCTCCAGCCGAAGAGGAGCTACTGCACAAATCCCCGCCAGTGTCCGCACCACTACTTACCTCCAGCCGAAGAGGAGTTGCTGAGCGCACCCCCCACCAGTATCCGCCCTTTGACTACTTCCGGCTGAGGGGGAAAACCACTGTGCAAACCTTTACCATAACTTGCCCCTTTGTTTACCCCCGGTGAAGAGGAGCCGTGGGTGAACCACCCACGCAGTCTGTTGGGCTAAGGAAGATTAGACTTGTTCTTTCTTTTAATTCAATAAAATATACGTTTTGAATAATATCTTGTCTGTCGTCTCTGGGTAACTGTTCGAGGTGGTACGTTGAAAAAGGGTGGGGAAGTCCACCCCGACCTGTGACCGATTTGGCGTAGTCGGCAGGGTTCCACCTCGAGTTGAGCGACCAGAGACCTCCCATGTCAGACGAAGAAGTGCCTGCGGCCCGGCCCCAAGTTATGCCCATTTTTATGGGAGCCCCTTGGGCCCAACGATATGGAGGACCCGGGTCAGAATTGAGCCTAACGGAGTGGAGGGCTCAGGTCGAGTACCTGGCAGGACTTCAGGGATTGAGTGCCCCACAGAGGTTGCAGTTTGTCTTGAATTCGCTTGAAGGAGAAGCCAGGAGAGAGGTGCAGGCCGCACCAGAAGCAACTCGAGCCATGACACAAGCTGTGTTTGACTTCTTGATCGGGCAGTATGGTGATGCCACCCCAGTGGCGGTCCTACGGACGCAGTTCTTCAATTGCAAACAAGGGCCTAAGCAAACCCTACGGGCCTTTGCTCTACGACTACGGGAGCAGTTTGCGAGGCTTAAGGGGGGGCGTGACCATGGCCACAACTGGTCCCTCCGTTTGTATGGCCGCCAGCCGAACGATTGACTCCCCTCTTCCTGGGCCTTCCGATTGGAAGCAGACCCTACGCACAGAACTCATGAAGGAGGTGCGAGAACAAATGACCGAGTTGTCCAAGACCTTTCTGGAGCAGGTTTGCCGGGAGCGGTCAAATCCGTTGCCCTTGCTTCGAGAGCGTTCTTACTCGGATGAGAGTCGAGACCCGGGGAGGCGTCCAATGCGGGCGGCTGGCCCCAAATTCCAATGGGACGCACAGGGGCGTCCGATTTGTAATGGCTGTGGAGAGCCGGGACACTATAGTCGCCAATGCGGCTCACGTCGGGGTTCACAGGGGGGTTTTTAGAGTTACCGGCCACTGTGGGTCAAGCGGTCGGGACCCCTCTGATGGACCCTTCTCTTCCTGCTGCCCCCAGAGACCACTTAGTTGGACATTGCCCCACCGTGGAAATTCGGGTGAACGGTGCCAAGGTCCGATGTCTAGTGGATACCGGGTCCCAAGTTACCTTGTTCTCCGAAAGTTTGTCCAAAGAACTGTTCAATGCCCAATGCTTACAGGAGGCGGAGGCCCCTTGGCTCACCTTGCGAGGAGCAAACGGGCTAGACATTCCTTATGTTGGATACTTGGTCACGGACTTGGAGATCCATGCAGTTACAGTGCCACAGAAAGGAATTGCGGTTGTCCGGGACCCTTGTCTGGGGACACATCGAGCTCTTTTGGGCATGAATGTTATTGCAGAGTGTTGGGAAGAACTGTTCCAAACTGGGCCTATTCGAACTGCCCCGCCAGCCGAGAAACGTGAGTGGGAACACATTATTGCGGATTGCCGCCGGGTTCATACGGCCAGCTCCCAAGAAGATCGTGAAGGCATAGGCCGGGTCACTTGTCGATATGCCCTTTCTGTACCAGCCCGGAGTGAGGCTGTGATTTGGGCTCGGTTGCCCGGTCGGATGTTTGGACTAGAAGATTGGGTGCTCGTGGAGCCCCATGTGGACTGTCAGATGGTAGAGGTGGCCCGAGGTTTGGCCGCTGTACGGCGTGGCCGAGTCGTCATAAGAGTACGGAATATACATCCTTATCCAGTCAACCTGTACCGCCATCAACGAGTGGCCCGAGTTACTTCGGTGGGCCTGCAACAAGTGAAGGATGGTGAAGGAGTTAATTTCTGTCAAGTGAGCCCCACAGTGGTGGAGGTGGCCCTGACGCGAGTAGAGCAGCCCATGAGTTCCTCGAGGGAGGGTATGCCGGCCCATCTTTTGGGGGAATCCCTGTGGGGGGAGGAGCTAGAGGAGAGTCAGACACGGCAGTTCCAGGCATTCTTGGCGGAGTGGCAGCACCTATTCTCCGTACATGAGGAGGACTATGGCTGTACTGATGCTGTGAAACATTGTATTCCTACCGGTGATGCTGCACCAAGCAGGGAAAGATATCGTCCGGTGTCACCAACACTGTATTCCGAGGTTTGTACCCTGTTACAGGGGATGTTGGAGAAGGGGATCATTCGGGAGAGTAGCAGCCCCTGGGCGGCTCCTATCGTCCTGGTGCGTAAGAAGACCGGAGCTTGGAGGTTCTGTGTAGACTATCGTCGGCTGAATCAAGTGACTAAGAAGGATGCCTTCCCGCTGCCGTGGATCGAGGATTCCCTTACCAGCCTGACTCAAGCCGCCTGGTACTCCACTCTAGATCTGGCCAGCGGGTACTGGCAGGTGCAGGTGGAAGAGGGGGATAGGGAAAAGACCGCGTTCACGACCCCCTTTGGGCTCTTTGAATGGGACCGTATGCCCTTTGGCCTTTGCAATGCCCCAGCCACTTTCCAACGACTGATGCAGCGGTGCCTGGGTGGCCAGTTGGTGGATACTACGTTAGTATACTTAGATGATGTTATTGTCTACTCACCAGACTTTGAATCCCATCTTCAACATTTGGAGCAAGTGTTTCGGGCGATGGAGAAGTATGGATTGAAACTGCAGCCAGATAAGTGCCTACTGTTCCGCAAGGAAGTGAAATTCCTGGGCCACTGTGTGAGCGCCGCTGGAGTCTCTGTGGACTCTGAAAAAGTGTCAGCTGTCCAAGAATGGAGGACGCCCAAGACCGTGCGGCAAGTGAGATCTTTCCTGGGCTTTGTAGGATATTATCGGCGGTTCATTAAAGACTTCTCGAAGATCGCCAAACCATTAAATCAGCTTCTGGCGGGTGCGGGCTGTTCCCGCGGTCGTGGGTCCCCTTTGGTAGCTTGGGATTCCGCCTGTGACGTGGCCTTCCAGAGGCTCAAACAAGAACTGACACAAGCCCCGATTCTGGCCTATGCAGACTTTGCTCAGCCCTTTGTCTTGTATACTGATGCTAGTAACCTTGGCCTGGGAGCAGTATTGGCTCAGCGGCAGCAGGGAGTGGAGCGGGTCATCGCTTATGCCAGCCGAAGCCTTCACCCCGCCGAACGAAATGATTCTAACTACAGCTCGTTCAAACTGGAGTTGCTGGCCATGAAGTGGGCTATGAGTGAGAAATTCAAGGACTACCTATGGGGAGCCAAGGTACTTGTAATAACTGATAATAATCCTCTGGTCCACTTACGAACAGCCAAGCTGGGAGCGGTTGAACAACGGTGGGTAGCGCAACTGGCTAATTACGATTACCAGCTCCAGTATCGTCCAGGCCGGGAGCACATTAATGCCGATGTGTTGTCCAGACTCCCCGAGGCCGAAGATTGTCCGTTTGGGCCTCTAGAAAAGATTGGAGAATGGCTTATGGTGGGACGTGTGGAAGCACCTGGGTGCCAGCAAGAAGCAGTTCCCGCTAGTTGGGGCTGGGATCCACAGCGGTGGAAGGAAAGGCAGGAAGGAGATGCGGAATTGATGAAGGTACGGGCTTGGCTGATGCAGGGATCATGGCCGGAGGCGGCGGAGCGTCGGGCCCAGACATGGGTAGTGAGGAAACTCCTTGGACAGTGGGAGAGACTCTATCTACGAGAGGGGGTAGTTTGCCGATCCATCCGAGATCCACCGCTGGGCGAAGCTGTGTGCCAGGTGGTGGTACCTGAAGGTCAGATTCCAGCCCTCTTACAGGCCTACCATACTCAGTTAGGACACCAAGGGAAAGAAAGGACGGTGTCTCTGTTGCGGAGAAACTTCCATTGGCCAGGGATGGAGGCTTCAGTGAACTTGTTCATCCAGAAATGCCCACGTTGCACGCTCTTCAAGACAAGGAAAGAGGTGAGAGCCCCATTGGTCTCTATACGAGCTAGGGCCCCTTTACACATTGTGGCCATGGACTACTTGATGCTGGGTCGACCAATGGATCGCTTCCAGAACATTCTCGTAGTGACTGACCTGTTCACCAAATATGCATTGGCTATTCCTACCTTGGACTAGACTGCCATCACTACTGCAAACGCCTTGTGGAAGTTTGTATTCCAGCCGTTTGGGTGCCCAGAGACTCTTCACTCAGATCAAGGGCCAAACTTCGAGTCTAGGGTGGTACAGGAGCTATGTCAGCTCTATGGGTGTAAGAAGACGCATACCACGCCATATCACCCCCAGGGAAACGGAGGGTGTGAGCGGTTCAATCAGACGTTGCTGAGTCTGTTGGGGACATTGGACACGGAGCATCAGAGCAGTTGGGTGGATAGCCTCCCCGTTCTGGTACAGGCCTACAACAACAGTGTGCACAGCACCACAAGATATGCTCCAACGTACTTGATGTTTGGGAGGCATGTGCGTCTTCCCACAGATCTACTACTTGGAACGGCTGGAGTGGAGGAGGAAGTGAGTGTGACGGATTGGGTGGGCAGGCACCACCAGCGACTCCACTCGGCATATGAACGGGTCACCGAACGAATTAACATAGCCTCGACCAAGAACAAACGGCTGTACGATCGGACGGCCAGAGAGGCCCCATTACTGCCCGGAGAGAGAGTTCTGGTACGAGACAATCGACGCCAAGGTAAGGATGTCACAGGGTGACGATCAAGTGGAACTGCCCCGCCCCATACTTGTTTCCAGGGGGAGCAAGTTCAATGTAACACCGGAACGGTTCCGGGTCTCCCAGTGTAAACAGTCTGACGGAGCTTGCTGATTATGAAAACGAGTGACAGCTGGGCGTTGAGCAGAGATTGAGCCACGAGGGGGATTATAAAAGGATCCAGCTGATGGGCAACAAGGGCGGCAGTTCTTGGAAAAGTTCTTTTGGGCAGTTTGGCAGCGGAGTCCAAGCGCGGGAGCTTTTGGGGGAAAAAGTCTTCTGGGCGGATGCAGACTGAAGGAAACCTGTTCACCTGTCTGCACAGCTTGAATGTACAGTTTGCCTGTAGAGCGGAGAGAGTCGGCTGAGACCACGATAAGAGACCCTATTCACTGTGAGTTGATGTGAGTTGCAGTGCCTACTGTGAAGTGAACACGTGTGATCATTTGAAGTGATTGAATTATGCACTGGTGTGAAAACTGAAGTTTATGTCTGCCTGCTCTCAGTCGTCTGCTCGTGGGTTCTGAAGTTTAAACTGAAACTAACTAACTGTTGTGTATTGAGCATCTGCTGTGCAGGAATGCAGCTTTATCCTGTCCGAGTGGAAGAGGATTTATGAGAGATCTATACAGCGCTGCTGACTGTTGAAACCTGTATTCATCGTTGTGGCTCTGTGAACTTGAAGGAACTGCTCACTGCCAACGAATACCGCCATTGCTACACTGTGGTAAGAAGATTCAGTTGCTGAATATTAAGTTCTCATTTACCACGATTGTTCTGTGAACATAGAGAAACTGCCCTCTGCTATTGAATGCTGTTGCTGCTGTCCTATGGAGAGAAGGCTCAGCTGTTGATGATTGAAACCTGTATTCATCGTTGTGGCTCTGTGAACTTGAAGGAACTGCTCACTGCCATCGAATACCGCCATTGCTACACTGTGGTAAGAAGATTCAGTTGCTGAATATTAAGTTCTCATTTACAATCGTTAAAGGGGCAAGTTATGGTAAAATATCTTGTCTGTCGTCTCTGGGTAACTCCTCGAGGTGGTACGTTGAAAAAGGGGAGGGGAAGTCCACCCCGACCTGTGACACTACCACTAAATTTGAACAAAGTTAGGCATGTTCTATGAAGTTCTATTTATGTATTTTTGCTAGAGTACTAAATTACATCTAATGAGCTTTAAAATGCCATGGTAATGAGAAAATGCTTATTTAATTTTGTTATATATTATTCTCTAAGATTGTAATTTATGTGATGTAGTAGACAGGTCAAAGTCAGCCTAACACTGCCTAATGTATATTGGAGATGTATAAAATCTATACAATATGTCAGGACTTACCAAGAACAGTTTTATTTAAAGATTTATACACTCATAGATTTAGCTATTTATATGTAATACAAATGATTTGTTATGATTGCAACCTTACAAGGTATTTGTTTGTTTTTCAATATGTTTTCCAGGTAAATAAGTGTTTTATTCTCATTCTGACCAAGACATTTGTGCATTGCAATAAACACATGATCACTTTGAACTTTTTTAATCATTATTTATTTATTAGAAAACCTTTTTCAAGCTTCAATCAGTGGTCATATAAATAAATTATAACGGTTTTTTTTAACATGTAACACTGTATACTGTACTAGTCACCTTTTGAAAGTAGCTTTGCACTTCAAACAACGATTGGATCGATTATATTGTTACGCCACCAGATGGCGACAAATGACTTTAAAAAAAACATTTGTCATTGAATCGTTCATTCAGGAGATTCTTCAAAAATGTTGATTCATCTATGAAACAAGTGTATTTGATTGAGGAATTGAATCGTTCATTCAAACCCAAGTTTTTTTTAAATAAATGATTCAGATTAATTAAACATTTTTATAGACTTCAGCAATTAACATAAATTATGTTATTTTGTTTAGTTGTTTGTTCAGAATCGTGATCTCTATTTTTATTCTCAGTTTATCCAGAATTGTGTAGCTCTAATACATAGCTTGTGTATGTATCATTTTGTTCTATTTAAAGTAATGTATAGAAGGTAGGGCCCGAAGGTGACCTAAAAAAGGACCCTAAGTCCTGCCCTGGGTTGAAGTGTATGTTTGTTTTATATTGTGCTGTATTGGAATGTGTATTCCTGTTATTTGATGTACGGTGTTTTTAAAAAATGATTTTGAAATGTTTTAGCACAATAAGGAGGGTGTCTTTCTGGCTCTGTTTTAGGAGCTGCCTGTGTCACTGTTTTGAATGACTGTTTTTGTCTGGTGTAAAGTATTACACATTTACACATGATAATATTGGGGGAACCCTTATGGTATCAATTTGCTACCAGCTAAGCATATTTGTGTTTTAGAACTTTTGATGAGTTAATAAATTTGGTTACTTGGATGATTTGATTGGGCTTTACAATTGCTTTGGCACAAAATGCATTCAATGACTACATCTCTCAAATTTCATGAATTCTTTTCTCACTCAGACACAACAACTGACAAAACTCTTTGTACATACAGGCCAATTTGCACACGCTTACATACTGTTTTCAAAACTGTTAAACTTATGTTCAGAACTATAAAATAATACAAAAATGAATAAGACCGCAATTTGCTACATTACTACAGTAATATTTTAATGAAATATATTTTAAATCTTAAAATTAAATGCTATAAAAACAATTAGTAGAATAGCATTACTATTGTATCAGTGGATGATGTGTATACAAATTCTTCTATTTTGGAATTAGCTACTCGGTGCAAAAAAATAAAAATAAATAAACGACATAAAATATTGAGGAATTCTGCATCATGTGATTCATTCCAGTAACATTTATTGCAGTGAATTATAAACAGAGATGTGTCCTTGTTTTACACAAGACAACATTGCATAATGTTGTTAGTGTTTTTTAGGTCATTGTTTTGTGGCTGAAAAAGTGTGTTCGTCGGCTGTCAACCTTTGCTAATGCTCTGGAAGAATGAGTTGATTTGAGACCTGAAGAAAGTGTTTCGGTAGTTGTAGTGCATTTTAATGGGAAATGAACTGCTTTGCCAAGCTGAAAGTTGGTTAGGAGAACTGTGTGAAGAGTTTTGCACCTAAGTATTGAGAAATGTGTCCTAGCATCTGTAAAAAAAAAACTCTAAGATCCGCACTTCGGAGCGAGTTTGCAAATCAATTGACGAAGATCGTCCTCCAGAGCGAGTTTGCGAATCATTCGGTTAAGATCGGAACTCCGGAGCGAGTTTGCGAATCATTCGGTTAAGATCGGAACTCCGGAGCGAGTTTACGAATCATTCGGTTAAGATCGGAACTCCGGAGCGAGTTTACGAATCATTCGGTTAAGATCGGAACTCCGGAGCGAGTTTGCGAATCATTCGGTTAAGAGCGGAACTCCGGAGCGAGTTTGCGAATCATTCGGTTAAGATCGGAACTCCGGAGCGAGTTTACGAATCATTCGGTTAAGATCGGAACTCCGGAGCGAGTCTGTGAATCATTCGGTTAAGATCGGAACTCCGGAGCGAGTTTGCGAATCATTCGGTTAAGATCGGAACTCCGGAGCGAGTTTACGAATCATTCGGTTAAGATCGGAACTCCGGAGCGAGTTTACGAATCATTCGGTTAAGATCGGAACTCCGGAGCGAGTTTGCGAATCATTCGGTTAAGATCGGAACTCCGGAGCGAGTTTGCGAATCATTCGGTTAAGATCGGAACTCCGGAGCGAGTTTGCGAATCATTCGGTTAAGATCGGAACTCCGGAGCGAGTTTACGAATCATTCGGTTAAGATCGGAACTCCGGAGCGAGTCTGTGAATCATTCGGTTAAGATCGGAACTCCGGAGCGAGTTTACGAATCATTCGGTTAAGATCAGAACTCCGGAGCGAGTTTGCGAATCATTCGGTTAAGATCGGAACTCCGGAGCGAGTTTGCGAATCATTCGGTTAAGATCGGAACTCCGGAGCGAGTTTGCGAATCATTCGGTTAAGATCGGAACTCCGGAGCGAGTTTACGAATCATTCGGTTAAGATCGGAACTCCGGAGCGAGTTTGCGAATCATTCGGTTAAGATCCGAACTCCGGAGCGAGTTTACGAATCATTCGGTTAAGATCGGAACTCCGGAGTGAGTTTGCGAATCATTCGGTTAAGATCGGAACTACGGAGCGAGTCTGTGAATCATTCGGTTAAGATCGGAACTCCGGAGCGAGTTTACGAATCATTCGGTTAAGATCGGAACTCCGGAGCGAGAGTTTGCGAATCATTTGATTTAGTTCGGCACTTCGGAGCGAGTTTGCGAATCTTTTCAAGATTGTTTGAAGTTGCTTAAGCTTAGACATCATGTTAAGATCTAGTTTGACCAACTAGCAGTTGAATCAGTTTTACTTTTCCAGTACAAATAAAACCAATGTAGCCTACCTTTTCATAGCTGAATTAAAAAAGTTATGACCAGTCTTAAAGAAAAAAAACTAGTCTAAACAGTTTCAGCTATCGGCCCCAGATCTGAAATGCTTGTCCACAAATCACTATTCTGATTCAGACGACTTTTGTATTTAGATCAAACCTTCTGTGTAGATTCACAAATCATTAGCTGTGTTTAACTAAAAACCTCAAATGCATCAGAGCTGAAGTGGAGAGAAAAAATCGGGTCTTTAGGAAATTTAATTTTTCCACATGTAGCTTCCCATTCTTTTCCCCTCTTCCACTGATGATTCAAATTCAATTCAAATCTAATGATCTGATTATCTGAATCAGGTGTGTTAACAAAGAGAGACATGCAAAATATGCATCTGCTTTTCAGAGAGATGAGCTTTGTAAAAATCGATGCGTTTCAGAAAGCGTGGTCTAGAGGAGAAACAGTCATGTACAGTATGTGGAAAATAAGGTTTTTTTTTTTACCTTAAACTGCGTAAAACATTTCATTTCATTCATCGTGCGCCTCCCATCTGAAATACTTTTCACAGACGCCATTTTCTTTGCTCGCGATGCGGCGCATATGAGGATGGAAAACGGCGAAATAAAGTATTTAATCTTCTTCATAAAATGTGTTTTATAATATCATATCGTTTTATAACGATATTTATTTGCTGTGTGCGCATAAACTTTTCTCAACGACATTTCCTTTCACTCGCGAAGCGGAACAGACGAGGATGTCAGTTATTTTCTATGAGGGAATTCTGAAAGGAAGTGTTTTTATCTCGTTTAAAATATGTATATTGATTTATGGCGATATTTATGTGCTGTTTTCCAAAACCTTTTCTCAAGAGAGATATTTTCTTTCACTCACGATGGGGAGAAGACGGGGAATTTGGTTTTATTAAAGGAAAACACCATAAGTAAGTCTTTTACCTCGTTATTTTATAAGATAATTTTACTTGATGATGATATTTAAATGCTGTGCGCGCCTAACGATCCTAACCGTCTCTCACAGATTTGAACTGCGGAGGCTGCTCAGAGAAGGGAGAGACCAGAAGTAAGTTACGCGTTATACCTCATTTAAAATATCTATTTTATAACATTAGATTGATTTATAGCGACATTAATATGTTATGTGCTCCTACACTTTCCTCAGAGAGATATTTTCTTTCACTCAAAGCGGAGGAGTAGGGGTTGGTTTTTAACAAGGAAAACACCGAAAGTAAGTGTTTTATCTGTATGTACTGCATTTACTGTATGTATTTCATAAAATAATATAATGTAATAATGATATTGTTATGCTGTGCGTGCCCAGACAATCTGAAACATTTCGCACAGATTAAATTTGATGTCAAATCAAACCCAAATCTAAAATAGCAATGTCATTACCGTAAGTAAATGTAGTTGTTTCTTGCATGTCTGTCTTGTGACCAAATTTAGTGATTACATTAAGCATTAATTTAATAAGTTTTCATAATGTTGATGTGTCATATATATATATATTGATATAACAATTGGGGGCTCATCCGGGATCCTGTAAAACTAGATCATTTGACTTGGCCTGAGTCATCGTGTTTGACCTAAATGTATTCATTTGTTGTGGAAGTAGGTTATTAGTGTTTGATCTATCTTCATTTACTTAAAATTCAATGTTAGAAATATTTTATAAGTGTAGGAAAGATGACCTATTGCAGATTCTTTCTGTGTTGCTATGTCATCTAGTGCCCTAGAACAAATGTTAAAGGCTGAGTTATTCAATAGATAAGTGGACATGCAGATTTTGCCACTGGACAGTGTGGTTAAGTAGGGGGTTGTTGAGGCTCCCTCTCACATGAGTCCTCTTGTTGCTCACAATGATCCTTCGTTGGCAATCAGGCTAAAAGAAATTGAATTGTAGATAAAAATGCAAGAGCATGAGCACTGGCTGTTGTGTTTGCAGGTGATAGAGCTGGGGATTTCAAGATTACATAGTCATGATAGACCTAGCGCTTTTATCTCTGCTCAGCCCACAGTAGATGTTACTTCTACCCTCTCTGAAGTTTCAACACCAGTGCATGGTATCAGTACTTAGTTAGTATTTGTTATTAGTAAGGATTTTAAGTTGGCGACTCCTTTCAGGGAATCTGAGGTGGATACATACTTCATTGCCTTTGAGCTAGTGGCATCTACCATGAGATGGCCCAAAGAGAGGGGGGGGGGGGTATCGTTAATGCAGTGCAGGTTGGTAGGTAAGGCCTAAGTAGTATGTTCCACTTTACAAATTGAACAGAGGTTGCATTAAGTTGTGAAGACTGCCATGTTTGGGGCTTATGATTTGGTATCTGAGACTTACAGGCAGAAATTTAAAGCCTACGTGAAATCATCTAATCAAACCTTTTGTGGAGTTGGTCTAAGAGACACAGGTTTTGTTTTAGAAGTGGTGTGTAGCAAGCAAAGTGTCTGATTTTGTACAACTGTGTGAATTAGCAGGCCAGTCTCTCATAGTGTATAGTCATTTGCAACCAAGACATGAATATGGGCTAAAGTTCTTGTTCATGGTATTGGACTTGAGAATTTTGAGATTGCATAATGTCTTCATGAAATCTAGACCGGTTACAGGACAAGTGCAAAGTGATGTATGCTCCAAACTTCCTGTTGATGGTGTTGACCTTACCCTAGGTAATGTTTTGGCTGGGCATAAGGTGTATTCCCAAAAGCCGTAAGCAAATCCTGGGTGATGTGTAGATGTGCTACCCCTTAAAACCTGTAATTTGAAGTTAAGTGGTTTAACTTTGTCAAAGCGTGGTTTGACATTTATGGGTGGGGGTGTTACGTCTTGAGACGTATAGTGTGTGTGTGTCTTGCTTTGCTGGTCCCCTCGTTCTCTCTCTTTCACAGGATTGGATCCTACCAAAGTGATCTCCAGATCTGATTGGTGCAAATGGGACCAAGGAGCAGCAATAAAAGGATCTGCTGTGCCTGAGGAGGGAGCTCTGCTCATCTTGGGATTTCCTGTTGTTCTATTGTACATGTGCTGTTGTGTGTTTGCTATCGAGTGTTGATGCTCTTAGCTTGCCTGGTGATCTGCCTATTGTGTGCTGTGTGGATTTTGAGGTGATAAGGTGTTGTCAATCTCATTTTCCATTTTGTATATTTTGTAAAGTTTTGTAAATATTCTTTTCTACACTTTGAAGCTGTAGGGGGTGAGTGCCATTTTCTTTTGCAAATATTGTTTTCTCCTGTGTTTCATTAGATGGGGAGTTAGGGTAGCATATTGTATTTTTATTTAGTTTTTCTTTTGTTAGGAAATTTAGTATTTTCTGTTAGGAGCTTACTTGGTGTTTGTTTGTTGTTTTGGCCTTTGCTCACCCCTGAAGTCGTGCTTTTACTCTGTGGTTCTGTAAATAAATGTACAAAGGATCTTTGATTGCTGATTTCAGTTTATGTTGCGGCCTTACCCTAGACAGGGTTGTAACAATAATATATATATATATATATATATATATATTATATGTATGTATATGTTTGTTTCATATATTTATATATTTTCATATATATATTCATTTGTATATATTTGTAAATAACTTAAAAAAAAAAAATTATAATTTTTTTTTTTAATAAACGGTTCTCAAACTCCATACTGCATGAGTTAAATTGTTCACCATTCTAAGTGAATTTGTGCCCACACAAGACTTGGAGTATAACACATGGGTAGCATGAACTACAAATTAGAAATGATTTTTTTGGTATGCTTGTATTGTCATTTATTTATATGCTGTCCCATTTATGTGCATTCATTTGATAGACAGAGCCCTGCCTCAGCGCATTGAGATCAACATGGAATTTAGGAATCACAACCTATTTTCCAGTAAGACGGACTTCTTTTTACAACCAAAAACCATATTTTTTATTTTTTATAATTGTTTTTTGATAAAAACATTTCTGGATTTTTCTTCTAAAAATGAACTTCATTGGTTACCATCGTTTTTCAAATCCAAATCAATGCAGTTTCAAAAGTCTTTGAAGTGTTTAAACGGGCTGTGATGATGATCTCAGCTGAAGAAGAGGTTGATATCTAGCGAAACGATTAATCACAAAATTATAGACTTTTTACCTTCAATAGTTCGGATTGAGCTGATCAACAAACGGACAGGGAACTACGTCATCACGTTGAAATGTCACGCCAGCGCTGGCAATACTATTTAAACTACTATTCATCAGAATGTTATTCATATTCACTGAATACTTTTACTATATGTGTGTATATATATATAATAGCAAACAATACTATTTGAACTATCATCCTACGCACGGTCGCATTGTAAACTTCTGCCGGCACCGGCGTGACCTTTCATCGTGATGATGTAGTTCCCTGTCCGTTTGTTGATCAGCTCAATCCGAACTATTGAACGTAAAAAGTATCAATTATAATTTTTTTTTTTTTAAATTACCTATCGTTTCGCTAGACAACAACCTCTTCTTCAACTGTGATCACGTACAGCCCGTTTAAACACTTCAAAGACTTTTGAAACTGCATTGATTTGGATTTAAAAACGATGGTAACCAATGAAGTCTGGATTTAGTTGGACAGCTTTTTATTTTCCTAATGCAAAAAAATAACTATAAAATTAGAGCTCTCTTTCAGAGCGAGATAACGATTCCTTACATAATCCCTTATTGGAATAGTATTGTGGAGAATATACCTTGGGAGAAAGTATGGACCTTGCCTCATAGATATCTGCTTACCAACGAAGTAAAAGAAATAACATTTAAGTTAATTCACAAATGTTACCCAACTAAAGCCTTTCTTAGGAAATATAAGTCAGACATTGACGTGAGTTGCTGTTTTTGTCATTCTCCTGAAGAAGACTTTATTCATTTATTTTGGCAATGCTCCTACACTGAAAAATTTTGGTCAGATTTTTCGGCGTTTATTCAGTGTTATTTTGTAAGTGACTTCTCTTTTTGTTTTCATGATGCTTTCTTTGGATTGTTTGACTATTCAAAAGAGAAATAATGGAAATATTACATAATTTATGTTTCCTGTTAGCTAAATTTCACATTAAACAAAAGTTTACTGGCTCTAAACCTCTTTTTTCTTTATTCAAATTGGACTTAGACAAGTATGTGGAAATTATCCAAAGTTCTGTTAATTTGAAAGCTATGAAAACAGTCTCTTTATATTCGTCCTTTGTGTCTTCTTGAGATGTTATTTTATTACCTTGTTTTTCTTGTCGTTACCCTGGCATAACACATTTTTTATCTTTATTATTTTAAGTGTGCTGTATTAATGTTTTAATGTTTTTATTGCTTAATAATAAATAAAAAAAAACACTTCGGAGGGGGTTTGCGAATCATTTGATTTAGATCGGGAGCCTGTACCATAATGGTAGCTCAACAAATTCAGAGTAACAGGATTAGTTTTGAGTTGACAAAACCAAACCTCTCCAATCCTGCTTTGTTGGTACCATGATGCTGTTCATCAACTTTCTTTGTCAACTCAGGCTTTGATCACTGGCGAACAGCCAATCACGAGGGAGACCCAGCCAGAAAGTTAAAAGATTGAAGAATGTGACAAATAAACGTCATATGAAAAATGAAGGAGGACAAATAAAAAATCTTGCGCTATCAGTGCAGTGACAAGTGAAACTTGTTAACTTAGTTATTTAATTTGAAAATATATAGTGATAGAGACTCGAACATGTAAGATCAGAATTTTTAAAAATAGTGCAACCTTTTGATACTACAGTTTATTTATATTAGATGATCTGTATACATTAAAATGTATTTAAAATAAATGATTCATAACTGTTAAACTAAAATTGCTTGTGTGTAATAGATAAATAATAATAATAATATGAATCCCAATAATTATATAAATCATAAAATGACTCCGTAATTATCATTAAAGCCAGACTTCTATTTTTATTTATTTTATTTTTTTAAGCATTAGTGACCTTTAATTTGGAGCGAGATAAACTGGAGTGACTTTGAGTCAGACATGTGTCACTTCTCTCACATCTGATTGGTCCAACTTCGTTTGAGATCTCTAAACCAGAGCATCACCTGCACGGAGCAGGTTAGCCGTGGAGTGTAAGTTACTATGGCAATGAATGCCGCTAAAAGCCAAACATTACTTCATGGTACAGGCCCTGACACTTTGGAGCGGGTTTGCGAATCATTTAGATCGGCTCTTCGGAGCGGGTTTGCGAATCATTTAGATCGGCTCTTCGGAGCGGGTTTGCGAATCATTTAGATCGGCTCTTCAGAGCGGGTTTGCAAATCATTTAGATCGGCTCTTCAGAGCGGGTTTGCGAATCATTTGATTAAGATCGGCTCTTCGGAGCGGGTTTGCGAATCATTTAGATCGGCTCTTCGGAGCGGGTTTGCGAATCATTTAGATCGGCTCTTCGGAGCGGGTTTGCGAATCATTTAGATCGGCTCTTCAGAGCGGGTTTGCGAATCATTTAGATCGGCTCTTCGGAGCGGGTTTGCGAATCATTTAGATCGGCTCTTTGGAGCGGGTTTGCAAATCATTTAGATCGGCTCTTCAGAGCGGGTTTGCGAATCATTTGATTAAGATCGGCTCTTCGGAGCGGGTTTGCGAATCATTTAGATCGGCTCTTCGGAGCGGGTTTGCGAATCATTTGATTAAGATCGGCTCTTCGGAGCGGGTTTGCGAATCATTTAGATCGGCTCATCGGAGCGGGTTTGCGAATCATTTAGATCGGCTCTTCAGAGCGGGTTTGCAAATCATTTGATTAAGATCGGCTCTTCGGAGCGGGTTTGCGAATCATTTAGATCGGCTCTTCGGAGCGGGTTTGCGAATCATTTGATTAAGATCGGCTCTTCGGAGCGGGTTTGCGAATCATTTAGATCGGCTCTTCAGAGCGGGTTTGCGAATCATTTGATTAAGATCGGCTCTTCGGAGCGGGTTTGCGAATCATTTAGATCGGCTCTTCGGAGCGGGTTTGCGAATCATTTGATTAAGATCGGCTCTTCGGAGCGGGTTTGCGAATCATTTAGATCGGCTCTTCGGAGCGGGTTTGCGAATCATTTGATTAAGACCGGCTCTTCGGAGCGGGTTTGCGAATCCTTTAGATCGGCTCTTCAGGGGTGCGTTTCCCGAAAGCATCGTTAGCCAACTATGGTCGCAAGTTCCGTCGTTACCAACGTAGTTCAATGATTTGGTGTTTCCCGAAACCATAGTTCAAACGAACATTAGCAAACTGCATCGCAAACTTGTGTCGTTGGAACGACAGCTCTCAACCTGTGGTTAGAAACATAGTTCGTCGTTAGTTTGCTGTGTCGACGTCGTTGATTGCGCCGCACCTGGGCTGTGTTCTATTCAGAGTTATCGACCCTATGCCCTAATTCCTTTAGAAGATTTCACCATCCACTTTTAATGATTTAAAAGAGTTAAAGTTGTGGTTAAAGTTTATTACCTAATTCGCCTTCTTTATTTTTATTACAAATGCAGTTTGAAACTATATAGCAACGCGGCCCTCGCGATTATTCTCCCTTCGAAGTGCCCTCTGAAAGCATTAATCTTGCCGATTGGAACAAAGCCGCATCGTTTCGTTTGTGCGAAGAAACGGTGAGTTTGTCGAGTGAGTTACCTTTGTAAAAACATTCCAAAAGACATATTTGTCATATAACAATATTGGTAAAACAGTGTGTTAGAGGTTTTCACTTAAATAAAATGTTAGCACTCAAATCAAAGTAATTTTATAGTAAATGAATGTACCAAAATAAAGTAACAAAAATATATAAATATGTGAGAGATTTTGTTGTTTTTACAGAATTATAAAATAGAATACTCTCTACAAATGTGTTTGTGTATGTACGTACATATATATATATATAGAGAGAGAGCGAGAGAGAGAGACAGACACACAGTATAGACACTGTTTGCATAATTATTTTTTGTGCGTGTTTTTAAATGTTCATTCAATGCATATCAGCAAATAAACCAAATATTTACAGATGTTATGTCAGATTAAACAAATGGTTTAAACTGCAGTGGTGGCTGGATGCTGCACAGGTGACAGGAGGTATGGGTGAAGAAGATATCCTGTCTCCCAGCAGCCAGTTATCACCAGAGCCATGCATCCTCTTCAGCCACCTGCAAACTGCAGAAGTGGCCCACACAAAAGAGTCATGTGTGCTTCCATCACCCATCCATCAGGCCATCACCCACCACCTCCAGAAATTTCCAACAGCATAATAATGGAGTGTAGTTAACAACTGAATTTAAAGCAATGTTTCTTCTTATTGCCCTCTGAAGATATGAAGCCTGATGTTAGAGGACCAGGCAGGAGGGGGCCTGATGTTGGAGGCCTGAACTTTGAAGGCAAAGGCCTGGTTGATACATATGTATACCTCCAAGGATCCTTCCATTGCAAAAGGCCCCAGGATGGCCAAAACTTTCTCTTCCTCTGAGGGAGAGGAGGAACTGTATTGATACCCCATCAGTCTTGTTTGCTTCCCTCTTACGTGCCGTAGCCCTCCGTTTTGTCACAATTGCGAAGTCCCTCCATTATTCCTTACTTCTGGGCTTTGTTCGTATCCATAGCCAGCATAATATTTTGAGTGATTTCTGCACAGATTTTATTTTTGTCAGCATTTGTAATGCTGTTTTGCAGCTTTGAAAATAGCTGGACTTAATTATTTCCCCCCTCCTCCAAAAGAACTGCAATTTCATGCTTTGAAAATTGGGGTTTTCGGCTAATTTTCATTAACACATGGCAGAATGGCAAGGAGACTTAAATAGGAAACATTTAGCACAATGAGCATCAGGTGTCCACAACAGTACACCACAGTCGTACTATGCATCGTACTATGGTAGTTAAACCAGCGAGTTGCATCGTTGTACGGGAAACGCACCCCAGAGCGGGTTTGCGAATCATTTAGATCGGCTCTTCGGAGCGGGTTTGCGAATCTTTTTTTTATTTTTTATTTTTTATTTTTATTATTAAACAATACAAACATTAAAATATTAATACAGTACACTTAAAATAATAAAGACAAAAAACAAAAACAACAATACACACAGATTTGTTTGTTATGCCAGGGTAACAACAAGAAAAACTAGGTAATAAAACTACATCTTAAGAAGACACAAAGGGGGTTTGCGAATCATTTGATTTAGATCGGCTCCTCGGAGCGGGTTTGCGAATCATTTAGATCGGCTCCTCGGAGCGGGTTTGCGAATCATTTAGATCGGCTCCTCGGAGCGGGTTTGCGAATCATTTAGATCGGCTCTTCGGAGCGGGTTTGCGAATCATTTAGATCGGCTCCTCGGAGCGGGTTTGCGAATCATTTAGATCGGCTCTTCGGAGCGGGTTTGCGAATCATTTAGATCGGCTCCTCGGAGCGGGTTTGCGAATCATTTAGATCGGCTCTTCGGAGCGGGTGTGTGAATCATTTGATTTAGATCGGCTCTTCTGAGCGGGTTTGCGAATCATTTAGATCGGCTCCTCGGAGCAAGTTTGCGAATTGCTTTTCAGAGAGATGAGCTTTGTAAAAATCGATGCGTTTCAGAAGGCAGGGCATAGAGGAGAAACAATCATGTACAGTATGTGGAAAATAATGTGTTTTTTTTTTTTTTTACCTTAAACTGCATAAAACATTTCATTACAACAAATACACAAAATAATGTTCTTTGTAGCAGCATCATGACCCCTTTAACAGAACTTTGAATAGTTGCCATGTACTCATCTAGATCATCTCTGAATAAAGAAAAGAGAGATTTAGAGCCAGTGAATGTTGTATGTGATATTCAGTTAGCAGGAAACACAAATGTTATTTTCTCGTATGAGCTGTCAAACAATCCAAAGAAAGCGTCTTTAAAACAGAAAGAAAAGTCACTAACAAAATGAGATTAGGAACATTAAATCTGACTGAAATGTCTTTGTGTGGCTTTCCTCACAAGAGACCAAAACAGCAAACCTTTTTCAATATTTATATATGATATATTTATTGATTTATTTGCAGTGTACTTAAACTGAATACTTCAGGTCATGTTTACAACATTATTGATGTGTTTGTTTCCTCTGCAGCTCATTAATGATAGAGAGTGACTGATAGCAGGCCTGATCATGAGCAGAGATCACTTCCTGTCCTCACATGAGACAGATTCAGAGACACAGAGACATCGAGTCTGATCATCTGATGCTGATCTCAGCGTGCATCTGCCCTCCTTTGTTTCAAACTATTTTAGATGCATAAAATCCTATCGTTTTTCTATACTTGCTGAATGCAATGACTGAAAAGTATTTTGGCCAATAGCATGCAGGCGCTGTAATAATCCACCAATCGTGGCGTGAGAAGGCGGGACCTACAGTGAACGATCAAAGCAATGTAAATAAAAGAAGCTATGATGAATTATGATTGTAGAGAGACCATCAATAAAGGAAAACAAGCCCAAAACCAGTCATTCTGGGGAAAGAGAGGACACAAGATCATCATTATTGATCAGTTTCAGTCCGATCGTGACGCTCTGCTGCCCTCTGTGTGTATCCCACAATTCTGCTGATCAGAAGTTTAGTTTAGCCTCATGTGAACAGTAAGTAGTGAATTTATCTGATATTAAGAGCTATGCATTTTTTACATGTTCTGTAAATTAAATTATGGTGCCGATTAATTCAAGTAATGATTTGACATTTAAGAATAATTGAATTTCTCTGATATAGATTAATGGTCACATGACATGCAGCAACTGATTCAAAAGACTTTTCTTTTAAGATTTAGGATTTAAAACATTTAAATCGAATAAAGGACATCAAATGCATTGATGATAAATCCATGTTTTATTGTGGACATGATGATTCACACAAACCAGTTACAGATACGAGAATGAATTTGGAGATATCATTAAACATACATTAAATATTTTAAAATGTTTTTAAAAATATAAAAAAATTGCCCAAAATATATATTTGCTAAAAAAGCTTAAAAATATATAATATATTGGTAGAAAATGTTTACGAAAATATATCTATATATATATATATATATTGAAAAACATTCAAAATAAATTTTGTCCTCCAATTTTGTTGCAAGAAAATGTATCAAACACGTCAGATTTGAAGAAAATCTTAATTTGTTTTCTAGAACAAATGTGAGCAAATAAATCACTCAAATATTATTATTAAATAATGAATTACATTTTTAAATATATTTTGGCAAGTTGAATCAAAATAATATATTTTTAATTTCAAAGATATATTTCATATACTTCACTGTTTACAACATATATTTAGCATTTTTACAATTTATTTTTGCCAAAAACCATAATGAAGCTTCATTTTCTGTATGCAAGATATAATTTATTTCTGGATTTGGCATAAATGACTCACATTTTTTAAATTAAATTTGTTGTCAGAGTCATTTGTTTATTATTGTCGTTGTGTTTTAATAATATAATATAATTTAGATGCAATTAAAGCAAAACCTCAATTTTAATTAGTTTAAATTTGCTCTTTTTACATTGACTATTACTCTATACAAATACATCACATACAGCAGACTTTTCTCTAATATTTATTACAACATATACTGATACACTGAACATTCACTTTAATGGTATATGAGATGACTGGATGCTTTAAACTGATTTACTATTGAACTGTCAGCAACTGAACTGCAGCTCAAACTATTTAAAATATAGTGAATTAAGCTACAAACTCAGTCATAGTTGGTACAGTGTTTCCATCTGACATTTACAATACTAAAAAAACTAAAATAACACTTTGAAAACACGTAAGATCTCAATAGGGGAAAATATCATGGATATCTACTGTATACTGATATAAATTTGTGATGGATGAAACAGCTTTTCAAAACTCAGAATCAGTTAAACAAAATGATTCTCTGTTTCGAAGAGCTCGAATTGGATTGTGTATCGTGATTCAGTTTGCGAATCGTTTGATTGAGATCGGCTCTTCAGCGCGAGTTTGTGAATCATTTGATTTAGATCGGCTCTTCTGAGCGAGTTTGCGAATCGTTTGATTGAGATCGGCTCTTCAGAGCGAGTTTGCGAATCATTTGATTGAGATCGGCTCTTCAGAGCGAGTTTGCGAATCATTTGATTGAGATCGGCTCTTCTGAGCGAGTTTGCGAATCGTTTGATTGAGATCGGCTCTTCTGAGCGAGTTTGCGAATCGTTTGATTGAGATCGGCTCTTCTGAGCGAGTTTGCGAATCATTTGATTGAGATCGGCTCTTCAGAGCGAGTTTGCGAATCGTTTGATTGAGATCCGCACTTCAGAGCGAGTTTGCGAATCATTTGATTTAGATCGGCTCTTCTGAGCGAGTTTGCGAATCGTTTGATTGAGATCGGCTCTTCAGAGCGAGTTTGCGAATCGTTTGATTGAGATCGGCTCTTCAGAGCGAGTTTGCGAATCATTTGATTGAGATCGGCTCTTCTGAGCGAGTTTGCGAATCGTTTGATTGAGATCGGCTCTTCAGAGCGAGTTTGCGAATCGTTTGATTGAGATCGGCTCTTCAGAGCGAGTTTGCGAATCATTTGATTGAGATCGGCTCTTCTGAGCGAGTTTGCGAATCATTTGATTTAGATCGGCTCTTCTGAGCGAGTTTGCGAATCGTTTGATTGAGATCGGCTCTTCAGAGCGAGTTTGCGAATCGTTTGATTTAGATCGGCTCTTCTGAGCGAGTTTGCGAATCGTTTGATTGAGATCGGCTCTTCAGAGCGAGTTTGCGAATCGTTTTACTTGAGATCGGCTCTTCAGAGCGAGTTTGCGAATCATTTGATTGAGATCGGCTCTTCAGAGCGAGTTTGCGAATCGTTTGATTGAGATCGGCTCTTCTGAGCGAGTTTTCGAATCATCTGATTTAGTTCGGCACTTCGGAGCGGGTTTGCGAATCATTTGCGAATCATAGCAACAGACAACAATACATTGTATGGGTGAAAATTATGCATTTCTCTTTTATGCCAAAAATCATTAGGATATTAAGTAAAGATCATGTTCATGAAGATATTTAGTAAATTTTCCTGTTATAAATATATCAAAACTTATTTTTTGATTAGTAATATGCATTGCTAAGAACTTTGATTTTCTCAATATTTAGATTTTTTTGCATCCTCAGATTCCAGATTTTCAGATATTGTCCTCCTAACAAACCTTCCAGACAGACTCTTGTGACTGTTTTGAGTCTCAGATGGAGAACGGTGTGTTTCTCTCTCTGGCCGCTAGATGCCGCTGTTTCTCCCCGTCGCCGGTAAAGCGCTTAATCCGCGGGGGGCGCCCGGTTTCCCCGCAGCTTCTCCAAGTTTAGCCGCTAGTGACACACGGACTGTAGTCTCGCGCTCAGCCCGGGATAACGGACAGAGCTTCTTCTGATCGCTCTGTATCTCCAGATCATTTCCGCGCATCTGTCAGCGAGGCTCGGACGCGGATCCGGAGAGGGACGGTGTTGTTGTCGTTACCGGGGACAGGACGCGCTTGGAAACGGCGGTGATCCGTGAATGGATGCATCATGTCTTCGTTTGTGTGCCGCGTTCAGTTTCTCGACGACACCGATCCGTTCAACAGCACGAGCTTCCCGGAGCCGACACGAGCTCCTCTCTACAGCTTCAGAGAAGAGCTGCCTCTGATCGAGCAGATCGCGGGGGTCCACAGGCTCCTCGGGGCCCCTCACAAGGTCACACACACACACACACACACACACACACACACACACACACACACACACACACACACACACACACACACACACACACTTCCTACACTTCAGAGCTCACTAGATCATCATTTAAAGCATGCATGATGATTTAATGCGTATTTAAAACCATTCTCGGGGCGAAATTTTCAGAAAACATTATGTATAATTTGTGTAATTATTTAATTTGGTGTTTTATGCATAGCATGCATTAAAATGTAAATTGTGAGTGTAAACGAGTGTGTAGATGTGCTCATTCATTCACACCGACACACTGAGATTTATACTTCATCTGAAAACTGAGGAAATCATCTCTTTATCGATGTGTGGTTTAGAAAATCTGGAATCTGAGAGAGCAAACTAAATCTAAATATTGAGAAAATCATCTTTAAAGTTGTTCAGATGAAGTTCTTAGCAATGCATATTACTAATCAAACATTAAGTTTTGATATATTTACAGTAAAAAACATCTTCATGATCTTATCTTAATATCCTAATGATTTTTAGCATAAAAGAGAAATTTATAATTTTGACTCATACAATGTATTGTTGTCTATTTCTACAAATACACCCATATTTCCCAGTACAGTCTAACTTGTAAAACAAAAGGTGGAAAAATCTGATTGTTCTGAAGTGGAATAGTTTAGAGCTGAAATATAAAATATGATGCAAGCCAGGCTTTTCTGGCTCATAAAGAGCTTTAACTGGAATAAACACTCAATCAGAGACAGAAGACACGAGGAGACGGTGAGTTTTGATCATGTTCATCAATTAGAAGTCGGAGAAATTCACATATCCATATATTATAGGGTTAACCATTTTAGTATGTTTATATTAAAAGGTTTTAAGAGTGTGAATGAACTGTTTCAGCATCACTGCAGATCAGACACAGACTGTTGAGTGTTTGTGGAGGTGAAGGGTTAAAACAGACGGAGTAACTGGGACAGATTATTAGGTCTTAAAGGACATTTACTGTTACACACACACGACACATAAACAGGGTTTACAGCACACACACTTCATCTCACTTTACACACCACACACACGTGTGCACTACTCTTGTTCTTAAAGGAACAGTTCAGCCCAAAATGAAAATTAGCTGAAAATGTGCTCACTTTCAGTTCGTCAGAGATCAGGATCCGTTAGTTTCTCTGACGGCACCCATTCACTGCAGAGCATCCATTGATGAGACGCTGATGCAAAGCTACATTTCTACAAACCTAATAAAGACACAAACTCAGCTTTGCTTCACTAATGGAGAAGTATAAATCCATCATTATACAATTGTAAACATCAGACAATACAACCGAACTAGGTCAACTGCATAATGATATTGTTTGTAGATGTTATTGTTCAAGCATAATCATATATGATGTTATCATACGGTTAAAGTCACACGTTTTAACACCCAGAGTGAGAGTGTGTTTGATTATCAGATCATGTTCTGTGATTTAAGCTTCGCTGGTTTGATGGAGAATTTCGGTTTGTTTTCTGTCCGTTCTGCGCTTTCTGTCTGTTTGCATGTGGCGTTGTGTTTTTCTGTGTCAGTCTGTCATTTGAGTGAAAGTCATGGCCAGTAATTGTCTGTTTGGGTCGAATCTATAAAATGAAACCGAGGTCAGTGCTGCTCCCAGAATGCTGCAGTGTGACAGTTTCTTCTCGCTCTGATCTTGTGTTTTCCTCATAATGCTGAGCTGTCAAGTTTCCCTTTGAGGCCGAAATAGATCAAAACACCAAATTTATTAATTTTCCTATACTTATTATGGTCTGTTCAACACTGTATCAACACTCAGTCAGTATAGATATTAATGCATATTGTTATTATATTAATGTTTATTGTATTTGGCAGACACTTTCATCTAAAGTGGCTTGCATTGCACTATGTGCACACTTACAGTATCATCATGCATTTTCTGGGACTTGAACCCGTGACCCTCATGTTGCAAGCACTTATCCATTTGGATTATATAGTATTAACATTTAATAAACATATTGTGATCTATATCTGTTAGACATAAATTAAACGCATCAAGATTTCTGTAATAGCATTAATAAACTAAATAAGTTTTATAAACACAATAACCAGCTTTATATATTTATGAATTCAGTTTCAGTCTTATGCATTTTATCTAACTGATTATTGCTTGTTCCACAGTTAGAAATATGTTTACTATATTAATACCTTTAGCTGAGCGAATGTAATTGTTTTTACAATAAAAACATATATTCAGATCTATTTTAATAAATGCATTTTGAAAATGATTAGCCAAAATACAATCAAATGGATGCATATATTTAATAAAGTATGCCATGATTTTGCTGTGTATATGCATGACAAATATGCATCACGTTAAGTTTATTAATGTTAAAACTGTGTAGGATGTCCAGAAGGATGGAAATTTATATGCAATTAAAACAACTACATTTAGGCTGAAATATGTGTATTTTGAATATATAAATAATAATTATTTTATGAATAAATACATATTCATGAGGTTGATAGTAATTAAAATAGATTGTGGCTCAGTGTTGTTTTTTTTATAATTGAGATAATACTGTAGTTTTATTAATCTGAATGAGTTTTTATTTTTATATTTTGGGTTTTAACTTTAAGTAAGCCGTTCTGTTAGGTTTGTGTTCATTTAGAGCTAATTTAGGGTTAAGTTAAAATTAATTTGTGGTTATTTGTTGCTTAAGTTTGAGTTAAGTTGTGGCTATCTTAATATTAGGTTGGGGTTAAGTTAGAGTTAAGTTGGGCCTCAGTTGTGGTTAAGTTGCGGTTATGTTAGGGTTAAGTTAAAGTAACGTTAAGTTAGAGTATATCAATATATCATGTTATCATTAAATTGGGGTTAAGTTAGAATTAAGTTGTGGCTATTTTAATGTTAAGTTGGGATTAAGTTAGAGTTAAGTTGTGGCTATGTTAACATAAAGTAACATAGCTACTGTACTACTAAATACATTGTAGAAACTGAATTTCCTATAAGCTGCTTTCAACAATTTGTATCATGAAAAGCGCTATACAAATAAACTTGAATTGAATTAAGTTGCTGTTAGTTAAGGTTAAGTTAGGGTTAAGTGTTTTGCTCGCCTCAATAAAGGACAGTCGGAGAGCGGCTCATAAGAGTTCAGCCTTCACTAACTACCACTTACACTGGATGAGATTCAGCCGGATCTATTTATAACTTGAGAATGTCAGACAGACGCTGCAGTCAGTGCAGGAGATGTTTGACCAGAGGTCAGCTTTGTGTCGTTTCTCTCTATTATTACAGGACTCCAGTAATATCACATTATGAATATTTCTGTCTGTTTAGTGTCTTTCATGCACTGGAATATATGTGAACTATATTATCACAAAGTTCTAATTTGATAAATGCAACCATAAGGCATGAAGATATTAGGATATAATACACATTAACATCATAAGCATTGGGAATGGTGTACTGGGAAAAGTGAAAATAATATTTTTACCAATTATAAATAAATCCAATTTGTTTCAATCTATTAACAACAATTAATAGCTAAATGAAAATTATCAACATTATTTATTTATTAAAATAGTGAGTCTTAAATTAAAAATGTATGTATTTGAATTGCTTATAAAATTTCCACCCATTTTGATTACACAGTTTTAACTTAAAACAATAAACTTATTTATTGAACTTATTTAATGAAATGAACATGGTAAACTTCAGTCTATAACAGGTGAAAAAATTCCCACAGATACTCATTTATTTGTGCAAATTTTTAGGAAATGTAAAGATCTAGTTCATTTGTAGTTGGTTTAGTCTTAGTGAATCTGTATGCATCAGTCCAGAAACACATTTATGAGCTCAGTTATGTGTGTGTGTGTGTGTGTGTGTGTGTGTGTGAGAATGAGTGTGAGTGAGTGCGTGAGTGAATGAGTGTGAGTGAGTGTGTGAGAATGAGTGTGAGTGACTGAGAGTGTGTGAGAGTGAGTGTGAGAATGAATGAGAGTGAGTGAGAGTGTGTGAGAATGAGTGTGAGTGAGTGAGAGTGTGTGAGAATGAATGTGAGTAAGTGAGAGTGTGTGAGAATGAATGTGAGTGAGTGAGAATGTGTGAGAGTGAGTGTGAGAATGAATGTGAGTGAGTGAGAGTGTGTGAGAATGAATGTGAGTGACTGAGAGTGTGTGAGAGTGAGTGTGAGAATGAATGAGAGTGAGTGAGAGTGTGTGAGAGTGTGTGAGAGTGAGTGTGTGAGAATGAATGTGAGTAAGTGAGAGTGAGTGTGAGAATGAATGTGAGTGAGTGAGAGTGTGTGAGAGTGAGTGTGAGAATGAATGTGAGTGACTGAGAGTGTGTGAGAGTGAGTGTGAGTGAGTGAGAGTGTGTGAGAATGAGTGTGAGTGACAGAGTGTGTGAGAGTGAGTGTGAGAATGAATGTGAGTAAGTGAGAGTGTGTGAGAATGAATGTGAGTAAGTGAGAGTGTGTGAGAATGAGTGTGTGTGAGAGTGAGTGTGAGAATGAATGTGAGTGAGTGAGTGAGAGTGTGTGAGAATGAATGTGAGTAAGTGAGAGTGTGTGAGAATGAGTGTGAGTGAGTGAGAGTGTGTGAGAATGAATGTGAGTGAGTGAGTGAGAGTGTGTGAGAATGAGTGTGAGTGAGTGAGAGTGTGTGAGAATGAATGTGAGTAAGTGAGAGTGTGTGAGAATGAGTGTGAGTGAGTGAGAGTGTGTGAGAATGAATGTGAGTAAGTGAGAGTGTGTGAGAATGAATGTGAGTAAGTGAGAGTGTGTGAGAATGAGTGTGAGTGAGTGAGAGTGTGTGAGAATGAATGTGAGTAAGTGAGAGTGTGTGAGAATGAGTGTGAGTGAGTGAGAGTGTGTGAGAGTGAGTGTGAGAATGAATGTGAGTGAGTGAGTGAGTGAGTGAGAGTGTGTGAGAATGTATGTGAGTAAGTGAGAGTGTGTGAGAATGAGTGTGAGTGAGTGAGAGTGTGTGAGAATGTATGTGAGTAAGTGAGAGTGTGTGAGAATGAGTGTGAGTGAGTGAGAGTGTGTGAGAATGAGTGTGAGTGAGTGAGAGTGTGTGAGAATGAATGTGAGTAAGTGAGAGTGTGTGAGAATGAGTGTGAGTAAGTGAGAGTGTGTGAGAATGAGTGTGAGTGAGTGAGAGTGTGTGAGAATGAATGTGAGTAAGTGAGAATGAGTGTGAGTGAGTGAGAGTGTGTGAGAATGAATGTGAGTAAGTGAGAGTGTGTGAGAATGAGTGTGAGTGAGTGAGAGTGTGTGAGAATGAATGTGAGTAAGTGAGAGTGTGTGAGAATGAGTGTGAGTGAGTGAGAGTGTGTGAGAATGAATGTGAGTGAGTGAGAGTGTGAGTGAGTGAGAGTGTGTGAGAATGAGTGTGAGTGACTGAGAGTGTGTGAGAGTGAGTGTGAGAATGAATGTGAGTGAGTGAGAGTGTGTGAGAATGAGTGTGAGTGAGTGAGAGTGTGTGAGAATGAATGTGAGTGAGTGAGAGTGTGAGAGTGAGTGAGAATGAATGTGAGTGAGTGAGAGTGTGTGAGAATGAGTGTGAGTGTGTGAGAATGAATGTGAGTGAGAGTGAGTGTGTGAGAATGAGTGTGAGTGAGTGAGAGTGTGTGAGAATGAGTGTGAGTGAGTGAGAGTGAGTCTGAGTGAGTGTGTGTGAGTGAGTGTGTGAGAGAGTGAGTGAGAGTGAGTGTGTGAGAATGAATGTGAGTGAGTGAGAGTGTGTGAGAATGAGTGTGAGTGAGTGTGAGTGAGTCTGAGTGAGTGTGTGTGAGTGAATGTGTGAGAATGAGTGTGAGTGAGTGTGTGTGAGTGTGTGAGAGTGAGTGTGAGTGTGTGTGAATGAGTGT
>NC_081762.1:1598953-1601453 GCF_963082965.1 Carassius carassius
ATTTTACATTATGATGACATTTGTAGTATTTCGATTTCTGTTGTTTTTATTTTCAATTACTTTAATTGTACGTTTAAAAAAATAAATGATTAGTAATTGTTTTATTTTGATTTTTTTCTGTTTTTGTTGTTGTTTATCAAATGCATTCCTGGAGAGTATAAGAGGCTTAATAATCCCAAACATTAGATTATCTTATATCAAACAAAATATATTGAAAAGCTTTATATTATCCTCTATGAGTCCCTGCAGCACAAGAGTAGTCACCAGTATCACAGATATATCTGTAGCAATGATGGAAGAACAATTCGAGGGCGACAGAAGATCAGTTTCTTATCGGTGGCATGTGAATATTGAGAGCTGATTCCCAGAAGACTGAAGAGTTTTATTGTTATTATCTTCTCTTCTAAGCATTATTGCTTGCTTTCTGTCTGTTTTCAGGAGGGGAAAGAAGCACAGTGTGATCTTACGCACTCAGCTGAGCGTCCGTGTTCACGCGTGTATCGGTGAGTCTCAGACACACACACACACACACACACAGAAACATGTCTATACACTATATTATATGCATTAAGTTCAAAAGTTTAGGATCAGTATCAAGAAATTACTTGTATTCATCAATAATGCATTAAATTGATCAAAAGTGACAGTAAAGGTTGCATTGTTGATCAAAAATGCATTACAATTTTTTAAATATTATTATTATTTCAAATATCTGTTTTCTGTGTGAATCTGTGTTAAAGTGTAATTTATTTCTGTGATGCTCCGCTGTATTTTCAGCATCATTCCTCCAGTCTTCAGTGTCACATGATCTTCAGAAATCATGAAAATATGATGATATACTGCTCAAGAAACATTTCTGATTATTATCAGTGTTTGAACACAGTTGTGCTGCACAATATTTCTGTGGAAACTGTGATACATTTTATTATTCAGGATTCACAGATGAACAGAAAGTTCAGAAGAACAGCATTTGATCAATTCACTTTTGATCAATTCAATGCATTCTTGATGAAACAAAGTGTCTTTAAAACAGCTGTTTTAAAGTAGAATATTTTAAAATTTTTACTGTATTTTTGGTTAAATAAATGCATCCTTGATGAGCAGGAGAGACATCTTTCAGTGCTGTAATATTGTGTTCATCATGAATAGTTTTAGCAGTAAGATCTCAGTAGTTGTCAGACTGTGACTGTCAGCGAGTCGAAGTCCTAATCATTATACAGCGTTTGAGCGTCTCTCTCTCCGTCTCGTTCACTGATAGTGAGTCTATTCCTGGATTCTGGGTCAAGTGTGTCATCAGCTGCTGCTGTGAGAGATCAGGGAGGGTCAAAGGTCAGGGGCGGGGCTTTGATGATCCTCTCTCACCAGCTTCATTACAATTCACACTTGACTTCCCAGCATGCCTTTGTATTTGTTGCAATTTCCTGTTTCAGAGCAGAGGGACATTTGACACCTGTGTGTGTGTGTGTGTGTGTGTGTGTGTGTGTGTGTGTGTGTGTGTGTGAGTGTGTCTGGGGCTTTAAGTGGACAGATGATGGGTTTTAAGTCTCTAGCCACCTGCTTCCCCTCGACTCCCACAATCCCTCTGGATTTACTGTTGTTAGAATCACTGCCTCATCACGTGATCTTAAGTGCTTTATTGCTTTAATATACGTTGTGTTCACACGTACAGACATATACAGGATCTGGTGCTGATCGGTTTAAATCTCTAGGAGGAGTTCGGTTCAATACAGTGCCTGAAAATGTCAAGTCAAGTCAAGTCACCTTTATTTATATAGCGCTTTAAACAAAATACATTGCGTCAAAGCAACTGAACAACATTCATTAGGAAAACAGTGTCAATAATGCAAAAATGATAGTTAAAGGCAGTTCATCATTGGATTCAGTGATGTAATCTCTGTTCAGTTAAATAGTGTCTGTGCATTTATTTGCAATCAAGTCAACGATATCGCTGTAGATGAAGTGACCCCAACTAAGCAAGCCAGAGGCGACAGCGGCAAGGAACCGAAACTCCATCGGTGACAGAATGGAGAAAAAAACCTTGGGAGAAACCAGGCTCAGTTGGGGGGCCAGTTCTCCTCTGACCAGACGAAACCAGTAGTTCAATTCCAGACTGCAGCAAAGTCAGATTGTGCAGAAGAATAATCTGTTTCCTGTGTTCTTGTCCTGGTGCTCCTCTGAGACAAGGTCTTTACAGGGGATCTGTATCTGGGGCTCTAGTTGTCCTGGTCTCCGCTGTCTTTCAGGGATGTAGAGGTCCTTTCTAGGTGCTGATCCACCATCTGGTCTGGATACGTACTGGATCCGGGTGACTGCAGTGACCCTCTGATCTGGACACAGACTGGATCTGGTGGCCACGGTGACCTCGGAACAAGAGAGAAACAGACAAATATTAGCGTAGATGCCATTCTTCTAATGATGTAGCAAGTACATAGGGTGTTATGGGAAGTGTTTCCGGTTCTGGTTTACCTAATTAATGCAGCCTAAAAATCCTTTAACGGAT